>NW_022631130.1:3165064-3201007 GCF_010015895.1 Lontra canadensis | reverse complement strand
CTCTTCGATATCAGCCACAGCAACTTCTTTCAAGATATGTCTCCAAAGGCAAAGGAAACAAAAGCCAAAATAAACTTTTGGGACTTCATCAAAATCAAAAGCTTCTGCACAGCAAAGGAAACAGTCAAGAAAACAAAGAGGCAACCCACGGAAATGGAGAAGATATTTGCAAATGACAGACAAAAGATTGATATCCAGGATCTATAAAGAACTCCTCAAACTCAACACACACAAAACAGATAATCCTATCAAAAAATGGGCAGAAGATATGAACAGACACTTCTCCAAAGAAGACATACAAATGGCTATCAGACACATGAAAAAATGTTCATCATCACTAGCCATCAGGGAGATTCAAATTAAAACCACATTGAGATATCACCTTACACCAGTGATAATGGCCAAAATTAGCAAGACAGGAAACAACATGTGTTGGAAGGGATGTGGAGAAAGGGGAACCCTCTTACAGTGTTGGTGGGAATGCAAGTTGGTGCAGCCTCCTTGGAGAACAGTGTGGAGATTCCTCAAGAAATTAAAAATAGAACTTCCCTATGACCCTGATATTGCACTACTGAGTATTTACTCCAAAGATACAGATGTAGTGAAAAGAAGGGCCATCTGTACCCCAATGTTTATAGCAGCAATGGCCACGGTCGCCAAACTGTGGAAAGAACCAAGATGCCCTTCAACGGACGAATGGATAAGGAAGATGTGGACAATATACACTATGGAGTATTATGCCTCCATCAGAAAGGATGAATACCTAACTTTTGTAGCAGCATGGATGGGACTGGAAGAGATTATGCTGAGTGAAATAAGTCAAGCAGAGAGAATCAATTATCATATGGTTTCACTTATTTGTGGAGCATAACAAATAGCATGGAGGACATGGGGAGTTAGGAGAAGGGAGTTGAGGGAAATTGGTAGGGGAGGTGAACAATGTGAGACTATGGACTCTGAAAAATAATCTGAAGGGTTTGAAGAGGTGGGGGGGTGGGAGGTTGGGGGAACCAGGTGGTGGGTATTAGAGAGGGCACAGACTGCATGGAGCACTGGGTGTGGTACAAAAACAATGAATACTGTTATGCTGAAAATAAAAAAAGATTATAAAAAATTAATCATTGATTAATTAATCATTAATAATTAATAAGAAATAATTAATAAATAATGTATTATAGATATTTATTCATATAAAATATATTAATAAATTGCTAGTTTGTTGTTAATTGTAATTATTTAATTGATAAATAATTAAATCATTAATGATAATAAATAAAAAATCTTTTAAAATATTTCTTTATTTTAGAGGGGATGGGGCAGAAGAGGAAGGAGGGGAGAATCTGAGACTCTGAGCTGAGCATGTATCCTGACATGGAGCTTGATCCCCTCAGTTTGTGAACCTGAGATCACAAACTGAGCCAAAATAAAGAGCCAGACACTTAACCAGATGAGCCACCCAGGTGCTCTGAAGTCTTTTATGTCTTTTTAAAAAATTAACATATAATGTATTTTTGTTTAAGGTGTATAGGTTTGTGATTCCTCAGTCTTACAGAATTCACAGCAATCACCATAGCACATACCCTCCTAGTGTCCATCACCCATAGCACATCCCTCCCATCCCTCTCCCCTCCAGCAACCCTCAGTTTGTTTCCTGAGATTGAGAGTCTCTTATGATTTGTCTCCTCTGGTTTCATCTTGTTTCATTTCCCCCTCACTTCCCCTATGATCTTCTGTCTTGTTTCTCAAATTCCTCATATCAGTGAGATCAATGATAATTGGTTTTCTCTGATTGACTTATTTCACTTAGCATAATAGCCTCTAGTTCCATCCACGTCATTGCAAATGGCAAGATTTTTTTGTTTTTGTTTTTTGTGATGGCTGCCTAATGTTCCATTGTATATACATACCACATCTTCTTTGTCCATTCATCTGTGGATGGACATAGGGGTTCTTTCCATAGTCTGGCTATTGTGGAAATTGCTACTATAAACATTGGGGTGCACATGACCCTTCAGAACACTACATTTTTATCTTGGGGTAAATACCCAGTAATGCAATTGCTGGGTCAAAAGATAGCTCTATTTTCAATTTTTTGATGAATCTCCATACTGTTTTCCAGAGTGTCTGCACCATCTTGCATTCCCAGCAGCAGTGTAAGAGGATTCCTCTTTCTCTGCATCCTTGCAAACATCTCCTGACTTGTTAATTTTAGGCATTCTTACTGGTGTGAGGTGGTATCTCACTGTTGTTCTGATTTGTATTTCCCTGATGCCGAGTGATGTTGAGCACTTTTTCATGTGTCTGTTGGCCATCTGGATGTCTTCTTTGCAGAAATATCTGTTCATGTCTTCTGCCCATTTCTTGATTGGATTATTTGTTCTTTGGGTGTTGAGTTTGCTAAGTTCTTTATAGATTTTGGATACTAGCGTTTATCTGATATGTCATTTGCAAATATCTTCTCCCATTCTGTCGGTTGTCTTTTGGTTTGTTGATTTCCTTTGTTGTGCAAAACCTTTTTATCTTGAAATCCCAAGAGTTCATTTTTGCCCTTGCTTCCCTTGCTTTTGGCAATATTTCCAGGAAGAAGTTTCTGTGGCTGAGGTCAAAGAGGTTGCTGCCTATGTTCTCAAGGATTTTGTTGGATTCCTGTCCCACATTGAGGTCTTTTATTCATTTTGAGTCTATTTTGTGTGTGCTATAAGGAAATTGTCCAGTTTCATTCTTCTGCATGTGGCTGTCCAATACTCCCAACACCATTTTTTGAAAAGACTGTCTTTTTTCCATTGGACATTCTTTCCTGCCTTGTCAAAGATTAGTTGACCATAGAGTTGAGAGTCCATTTCTGTGCTGTCTATTCTGTTCCATTGTTCTATGTACCTGTTTTTGTTTCAGTACCATATTGTCTTGATGATTACAGCTTTGTAATAGAGCTTGAAGCCTGGAATTGTGATGCCGTCAGCTTTGTTTTATGTTGTTGTTATTGTTGTTGTTGTTTTCAAGATTCCTCTGGTTATATGGGGTCTTTTCTGGTTCCATATAAATTTTAGGATTATTTTTTCCATTTCTTTGAAAAAAGTTAATGGTGTTTTGATAGGGATTGCATTAAATGTGTAGATTGCTCTAGGTAGTATAGACATTTTCACAATATTTGTTCTTCCAATCCACAAACATGGAATGTCTTTCCATTTCATTGTGTCTTCCTCAATTTTTTTCATGAATATTCTATAGTTTTCTGAGTACAGATTCTTTGCCTCTTTGGTTAGATTTATTTCTAGGTATCTTCATGGTTTTGCATGCAATTGTAAATGGGATTGACTCCTTAATTTCTCTTTCTTCTGTCTTGTTGTTGTATAGAATGTAATTGATTTCTGTGCATTGATTTTATATCCTGACATTTTACTAAATTCCTTGGATGAGTTCTAGTAGTTTTGGGAGGGAGTCTTTTGGGTTTTTCACCTGAAGTATCATATCATCTGCAAAGAGTGAGAGTTTGACTTCTTTGTAGATTTGGACGACTTTATTTCTTTTTGTTGTCTGTTTGCTGAGGCTAGGACTTCTAGTATTATGTTGAATAGCCATGGTGATAGTGGACCTCCCTGCCATGTTCCTGACCTTAGGGGAAAAGCTCTGTTTTTCCCCTTTAAGAAAGATATTCACTGTGGTCTTTTCATAGAAGGCTTTTTTGATATTGAGGTATGTACCCTCTATCCCTACACTGTGAAGAGTTTTGATCAAGAAAGGATGCTGCAGTTTGTCAAATGCTTTTTCTGAATCTTTTGAGAGTATCATATGGATCCTATTCTTTCTTTTATTAATGTATTGTATCACATTGATTGATTTGCCGTTGTTGAATCAATGTTGCATCCCAGGAATAAATCCCACTTGCTTTTGATGAGTAATCCTTTTAATGGACTGTTGGATCCTATTGGCTAGGATGCATCCATGTTCATCAGGGATATTGGTCTGTGATTCTCCTTTTTGATGGAGTCTTTGTCTGGTTTAGATCAAGGTAATGGCTGGCCTCATAAAATGAGTTTGGAAGTTTTCCTTTCATTTCTATTTCTTGGAACAGTTTCAAGATAATAGATATTAATTCTTCTTTAAATGTT
Organism: Lontra canadensis; assembly: GCF_010015895.1. Lineage (NCBI taxonomy): Eukaryota > Metazoa > Chordata > Mammalia > Carnivora > Mustelidae > Lontra > Lontra canadensis. The sequence goes on along the minus strand of NW_022631130.1, from coordinate 3,196,898 downwards.
TGGTAGAATTTCCTGGGAAGACATCCAGCCCTGTGCTCTTGTTTGTTGGGAGATTTTTGATTACTGCTTCAATTTCCTTACTGGTTATGGGTCTCTTCATGTTTTCTATTTCTTCCTGGTTCAATTTTTGTAGTTTATACATCTCTAGGATTGCATCCATTTCTTCCAGCTTGTCAAATTTGCTGGTGTATAGTTGCTCATAATATGTTCTTATAATTGTTTGTATTTCTTTGGTGTTGGTTTTGATCTCTCCTCTTTCATTCATGATTTTATTTATTTGGGTCCTTTCTCTTTTCTTTTTGATAAGTCTGGCCAGGGGTTTATCAATCTTATTAATTCTTTCAAAGAACCAGCTCCTAGTTTTGTTGGTTTGTTCTACTGTTCTTTTGGTTTCTATTTCATTGATATCTGCTCTGATCTTTTTTATTTCTCTTCTCCTGCTGGGTTTAGGCTTTATTTGCTGTTCTTTATCTAGCCCCTTTAGGTGTAGGGTTAGATTCTGTATTTGAGACCTTTCTTGTTTCTTGAGAAAAGCTTTAATGTTAAATACTTTCTTCTTAGGACTGCTTTTGTTGCATCACAAAGATATTGAACTGTTGTGTTTTCATGATTTTTTAAGTTCTTCTTTAATTTCCTGGTTGATCCACCCATTCTTTTTTTTTTTTAAGATTTTATTTATTTGACAGACAGAGATCACAAGTAGGCAGAGAGGCAGGAAGGGGGGGGATCAGGCTCTCCACTGAGCAGGGAGCCCAATGTGGGACTCGATCCCAGGACCCTGAGATCATGACCTGAGCCGAAGGCAGAGGCTTTAACCTCCTGAGCCACCCAGGCACCCATGATCCATCCATCCTTTACTAGGCTGCTCTTTAGCCTCCATGTATTTGAGTTTTTTCCAACTTTCCTCTTGTGGTTGAGTTCTAGTTTCAAGGCATTGTGGTCCAAAAATATTCAGGGAATGATCCTCATCAGTTGAGAACTGATTTATGACCCAGGATGTGATCTATTCTGGAGAATGTTCCATATGTCCTAGAGAAGAATGTGTATCCTGTTTCTTTTGGATGGAATGTTCTGCATATACCTGTGATGTTCATCTAGTCCAGTGTGTCATTTAAAGGCTTTATTTCCTTGTTGATATTTTGCTTAGATGGTCTGTCCATTTCAGTGAGTGGGTTTTTAAAGTCCCCTACTATTGTATTATTGTCAATATGTTTCTTTGATTTTGTTATTAATTGGCTTATATAAATGGCTGCTCCCATGTTAGGTGCTTAGATATTTAAAATTGTTAGAACTTCTTGTTGGATAGATCCTTTAAGTTTGATATAGTGTCCCTCCCCATCTCTTATTATAGTCTTTGGCTCAAAATCTAATTTTTCTGGTATAGGGATTGGCACCCCAGCTTTCTTTTGGTGTCCTCTGGCATGATGAATTGTTTTCCATGCTCTCATTTTAAATCTGGAGGTGTTTTTGGTTCTAAAATGAGTCTCTTGAAGATAGCATATCAGTGGGTCTTTTTTTTTAAATCTAATCTGATACTCTGTGCCTTTTGATTGGGGCATTTAACCCATTTACATTCAGGGTAACTATCAAAAGATATAAATTTAGTGCCACTGTATTGCCTGTAAGGTGACTTTCTGTATATTGTCTCTGTTCCTTTCTTGTCTACTTACTTTTAGGCACTCTCTTTGCTTAGAGGACCTCTTTCAACATTTCCTGTAGGGCTGGTTTGGTGTCCCCAAATTCTTTAAGTTTTTGTTTGTCCTGGAAGCTTTTTATCTCTCCTTTTTTGATGACAGCCTAGCTGGATATAGTATTCTTGGATGCATATTTTTTTCATTTAGTGCTCTAAATATATCATGCCAGTCCTTTCTGGCATGCCAGGTCTCTGTGGCTGGGTCTGCTGTCAATCTAATATTTCTCCTTCTGTAGGTTACTGACCTCTTGTCCCAAGCTGTATTCAGGATTTTCTCTTTGTCTCTGATATTTTTAAGTTTTACTATTAGATAACATTGTGTGGACCAATTTTTATTAATTTTGATGGGGGTTCTCTGTGCCTCCTGGATTTTAATGCCTGTTTCCTTCCCCAAATTAGGGAGGTTCTCCACTATAATTTGCTCCAATATACCTACTGCCCCCCTCTCTCTTTATTCTTCTTCTGGGATCCCAATTATTCTAATATTGTTTTGTCTTATGGTATCACTTATCTCTTGAATTCTCCCCTCTTGGTCCAGTAGTTGTTTGTCTCTATTTGCTTAACTTCTTTATTCTCCATCATTTGGTCTTCTATATCACTAATTCTCTCTTCTGCCTCATTTATCCTAGCAGTAAGAGCCTTCATTTTTCACTGAATCTCATTAATGGCTTTTTTTATTTCAACTTGGTTAGACTGTAGTTGTTTTATTTCTCCAGAAAGAGATTCTCTAGTATCTTCTATGCTTTTGTCAAGCCCAGGTAGTATCTTTATAATCATCATTCTGAACTCTAATTCTGACATCTTATGAATGTCCATATTGATTATGTTCCTAGCAGTTGATACTGCCTTTTGTTCTTTTTTTTTAAAGGTGAGATTTTCCACTTTGTCATTTTGTCCAGAGAAGAATAGATAAATGAGAGAACAAAATACTAAAAGGCTAACAATGACCTCAGAAAATATACACTAAAAAACTCAGAAGAGACCTGAAATTGGGGGGGAAAGAAAGAAAAAAATAAATATCATCAGGCTAGTGAATAGAACAGAGCCACATACCTGATTTTAGGTGTATTTTGTTCTGTTACAAAAGCTGCCTTCCAATTTTTTTTTTTAAGATTTCATTTATTTATTTATTTGTCAGAAAGAGAGAGCACACAAGCAGGCAGAGAGGCAGGCAGAGGCGGAGAGAGAGGCAGGCTCCCTGCCGAGCAAGGAGCCCAATACAGGACTTGATCCCAGGACCCTGGGATCATGACCTGAGTCGAAGGCAGCAGCTTAACCCACTGAGCCACCCAGTCATCCCTGCTTTCCAAAATTTTAAAGAAAGAAAAACTTACATAAATGTATAAATATAAGGGTAAATGTGATGAAGGGATGGAATATGACTGTATAGATGAAAATTTAAAAAATCATTTTAATAAAAAGGAATTGGTAAGATAAGAAGTTGGTTGAAAGAAGAAAGATGAAAAAATTTAAAAAAAATGGAGAGAATGTGATCAGGTGGGAGAGTAGAGAAAGCCTTAGACTACATTTAGGGTATATTTTGGTCTGTTAGAAGAAACTGTATCCCAAAATTTCAAAGAAAGAAAGAAAAAAATATATATATAAAATAAAGTTAAATACAATGAAGGGATAGAATATGACTGTAGAAATGAAAATTATAAAAAGATTTTTAAAAGGTATTGATAGGATAAGGTGTTGGTTAAAATAGGAAAGAGGAATAATTAGAAAAAGAAAAAAGAAAATTAAAAAAAAATTTAACTTTGAAAAACTAAAGAATCATGGGAAAATAGCCATGAATTCTATCTACTGTATTCCCCTAGCACTGGAGTTTTGCAATTCTCATTGATTGTAAACTTGGTCTTGGCTGGATGTTCTTGCTGATCTTCTGGGGGGAAGGGCCTGTTGCAGTTATTCTCAAATGTCCTTTCCTGAGGTGGAATGGCACTGCCCTTGCCAGGGGCCAAGCTAATTAACCTGGTCAGGTTACTCTCATTAGTTTTTGTTCCCTGAAATCTTTCTGTACTACTTTGGAGAATGAGAATGAAAATTGATTCCCAATCTCTGGCAGGGAGGATTCAAGAGCTCAGGGCCTGCCTCTTCAGTGAGCCCTCAGAGAAAAGCAGTCAATCACTCCTGTCTCCCTGGTCTCCAGCCACACTCTGGGCTCACCCAGCCTGTAACCAAGTGTTTCTATCTCTGGCGCACAGCCCCGTTTGGAGACTCCAAACCTAGCAGATTCCTGTAGCATGCTCCTGCACCACTCTTCCTGGTGGAGGAAGGAGGGGGTCTTCCTAGATCTGCTACTTGTGGGGTTCCTGCTCGAAGAGTAGTGGCCAGATCATGGTTTATGGCAACCCAAGCTGAGAGCCCACTCCTTGGCTCTGTCTTTGCAGCTGGCCTCCCCACTCCAATACCTAGGAGCTCTGCCACACTCAGGCACCCCAGGTCTTTCTGTGATCCTGAGGGTCCTGAGACCACAGTGTCCCAGTGAGTATTCCACCCCTTGCTTAGCCACTGGAGTGACATGATTCAGTGGAGCAGATTTCTAAAATTTCTCATTTTGTGCTCCACTGCTCTATCACTTGCTGGGAGCCGGCTAATGGAGACTCCCTCCCACCATGGTCTATCTTCCTGTGTATTGCCTTGGATTCACTTCTCTGCATGTCCTACCTTCCCAGAAACTGGTCACTTTTCCATTCATAGAATTGTTGCTATTCTTTTCTTCAGGCTCCTGTTGAGTTTGTAGGTGTTCAGAATGGTTTGATAACAACTATCTAGCTGAATTCCTGGGACAAGATGAAATTTAGGTCTCTTACTTCTCTGCCATCTTGCTCCTCCCCACCCCACCCCCAGCCTTTTATGCCTTTTAAACTTTCCCATGCTGATGTTAGGAATAACATCTTACATATTAAATTTTACATATTAAAATAATTTTTAAAAATTGCTGGAGAGAAAGTGGTCTGGTTGATGGTGATAGGTTTCTTCCAGGGAGTCCTGTGTCATACCTCTGACCATGAAGGAAAGGTGGGGATTTCCAAGACCACAACTGACCTGGGAGTCCTTAGGTCATGTGGGGATTTGTGGTCACCACTCTCAGGACATGATGATTAGTTCACATCCTAGAGAAAATGGAGACCTGGAGAAAATGCCCTATGTTTCATTCAGATTTTGCTCTGCAACACATGCTTACAACATCTCCATGTCTTAGAGCCAATAGCATCTATTTCTTGCATTTGTATCTGTGGGTGGCAGGGAGGCACCAGAGACCTGAGTGCTGGCAGGTTTGCAAGAGGGTATCCAACTGTGTAAGAAAGAGTGTTGCATCTGTTATCATCTCATTTGTCAAAGCAAGTCACACAGTCACCTTTGAGTCCTGGGGTGGAGGAGCATATTCATCATAGGTGGGTCTGAGGGAAGAAGCCTTAAGGCCTATAGTGTGTACAGCCTGCTTCCCTGCACACTTACTTCAGGTGTCCCTCCCTAGAAACTGCAGGACACATGACAGTTTTAAGGAAGAGTCTTTCTTTGTCCACCTTGTTTTCTTCCCAAAGGTTTCATAGTGAAAGTTGAATGAGTAGATAAATTGCTTCTCCACTTGAAGGAAAGCATGGAAAGGGGTATAAATAACTAGAATGAAAGGACAAAGATCACTCAGCATGTTAAGTGTTAATACAATTACTGAAATGCTGTCTCTGCAGGACCCAGCCACCAACTATGGAAATCTGTCTAAATGCCTCCCAAACAAGGGGAGAAGCAGGGATGGGTTGATGCAAGTGGAGGCAGACCTCTGAAAGACCCCAGAATCTCAGTGTCTGGCAAAGACAACACAGTGCTGAGGGATGTCCCACAGCAGTGGTTTCGGGGAGGATTCAGAGCTTGGAGCAGTGCTGCACTCTGCATACCACAACATCACAGTAACACTAACACGGGTTCAGGAGTGCCTGGCTGGTACTGATGGGGAGTGCGTGTGAGAGCTTAAGTGGGAAATTCTTGACATGTAGCAGTGATGCAGCACTGATTCACCTCTGTCCATGAGGGTGCCAGGGAAGAATGTTGGCTAAAGATGATGAACACTGGTGGGTCAGACATCATGCACAGAAAAACAACTATCTGTAAAATTGAGGAAGATTCATGCATCCAGGGAAGAAGACAGCACAGGCATGTGGAGCAGAGAGGAGAGACCCAGGAAACTAGCAGTACAGTTATCTCTAACTGTGAGTTCTTGGGCTGGGGCAATGTCTCTGATGTGTTGGTATACTTAGGGGTGATGGAGGCCAGTTTGGTGGGGAGTGATTTTCCCAAGGGGAGATGCATGAAGGGTGGGAGTGGCTGCCAATGTTACATTCTGAGTACATGTGCTGGAGACTGGCTCAGGATGGAGATACAAGCATGGGCTCTACTGCAAGCTAGGTAAGCAGACCTCAGTGGGCCCCCTTGGAACCTCAGGAGTGTACCTTGCAAAGAACATGTGATGTCCAGGGTTTGCAGGGATATCATTCATAATCCATATGAATTCTGGCACATTGATGGGTTTGTTGTAGGGACATTTTATGGATGGCACTTTTATTATCCAGAGATGGTCCCATTGAAACTAAGATCATTAGAGCTCAAACCCAAGCTAGGTAGATAAGATTTGGTTACATTGAGAGGGCCCTGGTATAAAGAGGGAGAGACTATTTTATTTTAAAGATTTTAAATTTATTCATCAGATAGGAAGAAAGCCAGCAAAAGCACAAGTTGGGGTAGGGTCGGAGGGAGAGGGAGAAGCAGACTCCCCTCTGAACAAGGAGCCCAGACGTGGGACTCAATCCCAGGACCCTGTGATCATAACCTGAGCCAAAGGCAGATGCTTAATCAACTGAGCCACCCAAGCACTCTGGAGCAACTCCTTAAAGCATTGCTTCTATTGGTACAACTTAGTGCAGAAGGAGGTAAGCTCTGGGTCAGAATCCATGCCTGGTGTCATGCTGACTGAAGCTCTTATTACAGAGCCCACCAGTGCTGGAGCTCAGCAATCCTGCAGTGCAATTGTGCACCTGGCTGATTTTGTTCCAGTGTATCTCCTGAGACAGGGTTAAGCTTGAGGCATCTACTAGCAACTTTATTAACCAGGCTGTACACAATAAGAATAATAGTCACAACCAAGGGGGGCATTTCCATAGCTTACAGGTGCTGAATTTGGAGCAAGCAATCTGGATGCTGATCAAAGGCAGTGTGGCTATTTTGGAGCAAGAGGTCCTTCACTTCTTTGTCTATGGTTGGGTAGGGCCTGGTCAGGGTCTGCTAATAGAGGCCACCAGATCCCAGGGTTTGTGCTTGGATTTCATATCCTAATGTGACTGACATCCACTAGGTGATGGGCTTATTTCTCCTCTGAGGTTCACACATTTCGGCTATTTGTCCTGGAGCTATAATTTCAATCGCCTACAAAATCTGTGATGAATTTGGTTTAATTAGCCAGCCTTTATAATCTGAATAGTGAGGCAAACCTGGTGGCTTTAGCTTCATGGCTGGTACTGGACCAGATGATGATCTGGGCCAAAAAATCTGTAGAATCATGATCTCTAAGCAATTTGGCAGGGGTTTTCCTTTTGGATTTTTATCCAAAGAGGGTCATCCTGCATAATCTTCCCCTGATCAAGTTGCCAGCATGTGGAAAACTGTGAGAGAAGGGGAAGATCACAATGGTGAGGGGAGCACTCATCTAGTGAACAGATGTGAATGACATCCTCCCTGATGTCAAAGGAGCGGGAGTTCCCTGAAGCATGAGGGGTGGGGAGAAGACTGGTAGTTGAGGGCAAGGTGTGGAGACATGAAGGTCAGGAATCAAGCAGTATTGGAGGCTGGGGTGAAAATTCTGTCCATTTGGAGAACCACCTGTTGTTTAAAATCTTGAGGAGCACATCTTTGAGTAGTGCTAGTGTGCCTCTCTACATGTCTAGCTGCTTGGAGTTGGCAAACTAGGTGGAAATTCCTCAAGATTCCACATTATAGAGCCTGCAATTAATCCACTTAGGAGGTGAAATGTGTACCTTGATCTGAATCTGTGATTTATGGTGAGCCAAATGGGATGAGCACATATCTAGTTAAGAAGGAGATCTCATGATGGGCAGGACTGATGCTTTGGCATGTTGGTATGTCAAGGTGTTGAGCAGCGGACAGGCCACTTCTGTGCACATTTTACCTTTAGTGAAGAGCTTGCTAATTCCCTTGGGCATTTTAGGTGACACTAGGTACTCACGCCATTAGATCTCATGCCTTCACATTCCAGGGGTAGGATTCATGATATCCCATACGGTTAGGGGATTAGGTATAACAATAGCAATGTGCACAGAAACAGAGGGAGTGAGGGCACCTGTTGCACCTGCTTTTGTTAGGAGGCACAACTTCCTGAGTGAGGGTGGCCCTATTGTATCAGTTAGGACTTGGTGTTCCAGAGCCACCTATAAATAGCAGAATCTCTCCCCTCTCTGAAGGTCATTGCCTAGCACCTTTATCTGGAAGCCCACCCTTGGATGGGGATTGCCACTAGCAAGGCATGGCTGTTAACTAACACAACAGAAATAAAAAATCTTAGCCAATTCTCCTAACAGTGGACAGCTAGGTCCACCTTTAGAGTTGGGAAATACACCTGAAATTGAATACCTGCTGGAGAAATTAATCCCCTGTAGTGTGTTAGCTGGCAGAAGATACATTCAAGGCACCTCAAAGGGCTTCAATGAGTGATGCTCTGAGGTTTGGGAGGACTCTGGTAGTTTCTTCCCAGCTTTCACTTTGGGATGGAAAACTGAGGCAGTCACTCTTCATAGGCAGTACACTGCCAAGCAAAGCAGTGTGAATGAACACCAGCAAGCAGTGAATCTATCTTTCCAGATAGAATTACCTTCCTGGAGAGCCAGTCCACAATTCACAGCTAAAAGGTATTCCCACTGGCCAATAGCAAGCATGCCTCTCCCATCCTGTTTGTGATGCCAGTGTTAAATTAATATCTGTTAAGTGGAGGACAAGGTGCTGGATGGTGATCCATGATATAAGAGACCACAAGAGAAATTTCAGTAAAGAAGTTTATCACTCATAAGTCCTGGAGCAAGGACATAGGATGTCTCTGGAAATCAAACAAGGAGGTCAAGGCAGAGTACAGAGAGGGAGAGCTATAGGACATGTTACTCATGAATTTGTTAGACTCTGTGGGTAGAGGGCTTTGGGGTTTCTGGGCTAAGGCCAGTCTGGTTAATTCAAATCAAAGAAAATGGAATTTTGGTGAGCTCCACAGGTGTCTTATCTAAGGGGTGCCCAAGGGAAAAGCTCTGGAAGGAGGGGAAGACTGTTGAACACAGTGGCCATTGCAGAAGTCCTATCAGGAACTAACTTGTGACTCTGTGGGCCATTATCTAGGGTATGCACTTGCATGAGGGGCTAGTGTCAATCTAAGATCCCCACAGGCCAATTAGCCAAATGAAATGAATGTTGAGGCAGCAGTACTCTGGAGTAGCTTAGTTAAATTCTTGACAAGACCCTAACAGGTAATGGCTTAATACAACAAAATTGTATTTCCTAATCACGGGACTCACCTGGGCTGCTGAATAGATCTTAGGGTAGCTCTTTTCCCTATGGTCACTCAGAGACATAGGCTGATAGAGGCTCTGCCATTTTGAATATGTGGCTTCCAAGGGGAGGAGTGTGGGAGGTTTGGAGCATGGCTGGAGCTCAGGCACAGGCACTCCCATCTGCAAGGAGGGTGGGATGCAGCCTGGTTGTGTGCTCAGGAGGACAGCTGTCTGCTGTCTGCCAGAGTTGCTTGTGGATGCTTTAGAGGTGTGGAAACCATCTGTGACCAACAAGTGTCACTACACTGCTATTCATAATGGCGAAAACCTGGGAACAACACAATGTCTAGCAATGACAAATTAACAAAAGTATCTATGCAGTGAGACTTTGCACAGCTACTAGAGGTCGTGTTTTGGGAGATATTTAAGGAAGAGAATGATAATATATTAACCGAAAAAAAGCAGGGTACCAAACCAAATGTTCAATATCTCATCTTTGAAAAATATATGCCAGATAAAAATGCACTGAACTAGTAACAGTGGGTCTCTCTGGGCAAGAGAATTATGGATAACTTTTATTTCTTCTTCATCTTTCCCTATTTCATAATTTTTTTTTTGCAGTGATATAATCAGGAGAAATGATGCAAAACCAATGCTGATTTACAAAGAGCGGATTTGAAAGCCCTTCTCTCCTCTCATGTCTCTGTAGCGACCTGGTCTGTGTTGATTGATATTTACAGTGGGCTGATTAGGGAGCCCTGCTGCAGCCTGGTGGAACTAAATTGACTATTGCCTGGGCAGGCCTGGCAGCAGACTCAGACATTCTCCATCTCTCTTTTTTCCACTCTGATTCTCATGGAAAGCAGAGCATGGGCTCACAGTGCAGCCCAAGCCTTTTTAAGGAAAATGAGGGGATGTCCTGAGGGGCCCTGGCCCAGGCAGAACCCCACTCTGGCATCAAGGTGCTGTTGCTGCCCTGGGAGGGCTATGGAGAGAGCATACTCCCCACATGTTCACTGTGTTGTCTATTTACTCCACAGACCAGCTCTATTTCAGTGTTTGCTCAGCCAACCAATGAGAAGGGAGCATGAGGTGGGGAATCACACAGTCATAAATGGTTGAGAATGTGTGCAAAGATGTGCCTGATTGCAAAGTCTTATAGGATAGTTTCACTTCCACTGAACTGATAGAAACTTAGTAAGCTTTTCCTTTCCTGAGGAATGCACTATAAGAGGGCAATGCTTTCCTCTGTGGACTGAGGCTGTCATGATGTTGTGACTTCTTGGGTTTTGAAGGTACTTCTCTGTTGGAAGCAGGTTCAGGAGGGTAGACTGAATGGAGGATTAACACCTAGGGGCCAGATAGATTAGCCTGGAAACACCAGCCCTCCAGGCAGAGCCCAGAAACAGGCACCAGTGGGTGGAGGCAGGTGAGCCAAGGGCATTTAAGGTAAGTCAGGAACAGTACACCCCCCAGAGGTCTAGGGGCTGGTGGCACCATTGAGGGCCTGGCCCCTCCTGCATGGTGTCTAGCACTACTGAAATTAATTTTTATTGCTATTTTGGTAAATCTCATACTGATTCTGCCAGGAATAGACTGCCAGTCTCCATTTATACAAGTAGAAATTGACAGAGGATTTAAGTACCGGGGTGGGGTCCAGGACATGTGGCTGGCTGGGAAGCTTGTGGGTTGGTCCCAGATTCCTATTCCCTGCTGTCACTGCATGGCCCCTGTATGAGACTGGCCATTCCACAGGAGCTAACAGGAAGATCTCTAGAAACAAGGCCCCTGGAGGTCGTATCAGGAATCCAGAGCTCAGCTCCTGGCTCAGGGCTGCTCCAGGTGGGCCCATGATAAGGCAGGACCTCCATGAACTGCAGCTGGTGGATCCCACAGGTCAGGGTGAATAAACAAGAGTGGTCATATAATAGAGCTTCCCTATGACCCTGCCATTGCACTACTGGGTATTTACCCCAAAGATACAGATGTAGGGAAAAGAAGGGCCATCTGTACCCTAATGTTTATAGCAACAGTGGCCACGGTCGCCAAACTGTGGAAAGACCCAAGATGCCCTTCAACGGACGAATGGATAAGGAAGATGTGGTCCATATACACTATGGAGTATTATGCCTCCATCAGAAAGGATGAATACCCAACTTTTGTATCAACATGGACGGGATTGGAAGAGATTATGCTGAGTGAAATAAGTCAAGCAGAGAGAGTCAATTATCATATGGTTTCACTTATTTGTGGAGCATAACACATAGCATGGAGGACAAGGGGAGTTAGGAGAAGGGAGTTGAGGGAAATTGGAAGGGGAGATGAACCATGAGAGACTATGGACTCTGAAAACAATCTGAGGGTTTTGAAGGGGTGGGGGGTGGGCGGTTGGGGGAACCAGTTAGTGGGTATTGGAGAGGGCATGGATTGCATGGAGCACTGGGCGTGGTGCAAAAACAATGAGTACTATTACGCTGAAAATAAATTTAAAAAAATTAAAAGAAAAAAAGAGTGGTCATTGGTACAGGGGGACGAGGACAGGCTAAGTCCAGCCTCAGAGATGGAGAGGTTGGGTCAAGGGAAAGCCCCATGGTCAATCTATGCACAAACATCAGAGATAGGGGTATGCCCACCTTGTCTTCAGTGACACTGTCCCTGACTCTGTCCTTGCTTTTCAGGATTCCTGGAGTGTTCCTTTCTCTGTGTCTGATTAGTTTGACCTCTAACCTCCCAGGCAAAAATCTGTGTTCAGGCAAGGGTTTGACACCACCCTATGCAGGAACACAAGTAGGCTTGTTGGTGGAGAAGGGCTGGGCTCCTATGGTTATTGTTACCTCCCTCTGGGCATGTCATGTTCTTCTGCAGGGATTTCTATTTCCAGTCTCATGCCTAATTAGATTATGGAAATCTCTGAGACCTCAACCAGTAGACAAGAAATTAATTAAAGCATCAGAGCAACAGGAAAGATTTTTTTTGAATGGGGTCTTCTTGGTAGTTTCCAAATTGCAACAAAAGTAGCAATATTAAACCATGCTTTAAAGAGTGCTCACCACAAACCAGCACTTTTCCTATATTATCTCATAAACCTTTATTTTACTAACGAGGAAATAGACAAGGGAGCCCAAACATCAACAGAATCCCAAAGTCAGTAGAACAGGTAGTACCAGCCCAGTTGCTGACTCCCTGCTCTCCAGCACTGGACCACTCCAGTGGCTGCAAGCTCTAGGCCCCCATGCCTCTGCCCCACTATCCTTCCTGTGTGATAGAACCCTGTGTTTTGTCACTGTCACTGGCCGTGACAACTATGTAGGGCTGCCCTTCTTCACACAATCTAAACCCCTCCATCACCCTCCTGTGGGTGGCTTATATCTCGCTGGTTTAAGCCTGAGCAGGGATGGGGAAGCTCTGGGAAAGTTCCTTAGCTCTGGGCAAAGGTCCCAAGGAGGAGGACAGCCTTTCTTGCCTTTGGTGTTTTCATGTCTGGATGTGGCCTGTTCCCAGCTCAACAGCGATGCCACAGTCAGCAGATGGTACAGCCAAGGACAGGAGAAAGCTGCGCTCCATTGTTATGGGAGACCATGCATACTTACTGTTAATGTTGCCTTCAGTTGCTGTGGCTCCCTGCTAGAGTCACTCTAACTGAGATGGACCCAGGTCTGCACTGACATCTTTTTATCTTAATTGATTTAAGTTTGCTCTACTCTCTGTGTGATAAAATTTTTATTCCAGAATGTGGACTCAATCTTTTCAAGAAATCCCTGTGTGGTCTTCATGCAACCCTGAATTTAAGATCCCCCATTTGTATGTAAGGAACTAGATATTCTGGACATTTCTTACCTCTGCAAGCCATGATTCTAAGGCCTATCATGGAGAATGTTGAGGGCTCTCTTCCCAAGTAAATGCTTTCACAGTCAGGTTTGCTTTTGGCAGAGCATAGGACACACGGCATATAATTTTTACAGTCTTTGTGAATACTAGGCACATTTCTGAAGATCCTAAAGGCCTAGCTGCCTTTTCAAGATGAAATGAGAAAAGGGAGGGAAACCTAATGACATATATGCAGTGAAACAGAAGGTAGAATCTGGTGTGACCTAATAAGTATAGACTGAAACCCACCATGTCCCATGCCTTAAATCGCTCTGCTGAGGCTCCTCAAATCTGGGGTGCCCTTCAATGAATGGTGATAAAAAATGGCCCTGATGGGATTACTGAGGATATGATGAGAATTTCCAGATGATAGCTACAACCAGACCCAGAGGAGGAGCCCATTTTAATCTGACTTCCCTAAAACTCTTTTTTATTTTTTTAAAGATGATCACATCATGGTTTCTCTTAGCAAATTTATTCTCCTATCTGAATACTGATCTTTTGAAATAGACCACCTTTCAGTTTTGTTGACAGTTTCCTTTGCTGTGCAGAAGATTTTTATCTTGATGAAATCCCAATAGTTCATTTTTGCCTTTTTTTAAATAAACATATAATGTATTTTTATCCCCAGGGGTACAGGTCTGTGAATCGCCAGGTTCACACACTTCACAGCACTCACCATAGCACATACCCTCCCCAATGTCCATAACTCCACCCCCAAGCCCCCTCCCCCCAGCAACCCTCAGTTTGTTTTGTGAGATTAAGAGTCACTTATGGTTTGTCTCCCTCCCAATCCCATCTTGTTTCATTTATTCTTCTCCTACCCCCTTAACCCCCCATGTTGCATCTCCACTTCCTCATATCAGGGAGATCATATGACAGTTGTCTTTCTCTGATTGACTTATTTCGCTAAGCATGATACCCTCTAGTTCCATCCACATCATTGCAAATGGCAAGATTTCATTTCTTTAGATGGCTGCATAGTATTCCACTGTGTATATATACCACATCATCTTTATCCATTCATCTGTTGATGGACATCTAGGTTCTTTCCATAGTTTGGCTATTGTGGACATTGCTGCTATAAACATTTGGTTGCACGTGCCCCTTTGGATCACTACATTTGTATCTTTAGGGTAAATACCCAGGAGTGCAATTGCTGGGTCATAGGGTAGTTCTATTTTCAACATTTTGAGGAACCTCCATGCTCTTTCCAGAGTGGTTGCACCAGCTTTCATTCCCACAAACAGTGTAGGAGGGTTGCCTTTTTTCTGCATCCTCGCCAGCATCTGTCATTTCCTGACTTGTTAATTTTAGCCATTCTGACTGGTATGAGGTGATATCTCATTGTGGTTTTGATTTGTATTTCCCTGATGCCGAGTGATGTGGAGAACTATTTCATGTGTCTGTTGGCCATCTGGATGTCTTCTTTGCAGAAATGTCTGTTCATGTCTTCTGCCTATTTCTTGATTAGATTATTTGTTCTTTGGGTGTTGAGTTTGCTAAGTTCTTTATAGATTTTGGACACTAGCCCTTTATCTGATATGTCGTTTGCAAATATCTTCTCCCATTCTGTCAGTTGTCTTTTGGTTTTGTTGACTGTTTGCTTTGCTGTGCAAAAGCTTTTGATCTTGATGAAATCCCAATAGTTCATTTTTGCCCTTGCTTCTATTATCTTTGGTGATGTTCCTAGGAAGAAGTTGCTGCATCTGAGGTCAAAGAGGTAGCTCCTGTGTTCTCCTCAAGGATTTGGAAGGATTCCTATCTCACATTGAGAACCTTCATCTACTTTGAGTCTATTTTCGTGTGTGGTGTAAGGAAATGGTCCAATTTCATTTTTCTGCATGTGGCTGTCCAATTTTCCCAACACCATTTATCAAAGAGGCTGTCTTTTTTCCATTGGAAATTCTTTCCTGCTTTGTCGAAGATTAGTTGACCATAGAGTTGAGGGTCTATTTCTGGGCTCTCTATTCTGTTCCATTGATCTATGTGTCTGTTTTTGTGCCAGTACCATGCTGTCTTGATGATGACAGCTTTGTAATAGAGCTTGAAGCCAGAATTGTGATGCCACCAACTTTGGCTTTCTTTTTCAATATTCCTTTGGATATTCGAGGTCTTTTCTGGTTCTGTAAATATTTTAGGATTATTGGTTCCATTTCTTTGAAAAAAATGGATGGTATTTTGATAGGAATTGCATTAAATGTGTAGATTGCTTTAGGTAGCATAGACATTTTCACAATATTTATTCTTCCAATCCAAGAGCATGGAACATTTTTCCATTTCTTTGTGTCTTCCTCAATTTCTTTCATGAGTACTTTATAGTTTTCTGAGTATAGATTCTTAGCCTCTTTGGTTAGGTTTATTTCTAGGTATCTTATAGTTTTGGGTGCAATTGTAAATGGGATTGACTCCTTAATTTCTCTTTCTTCTGTCTTGTTGTTGGTGTAGAGAAATGCAACTGATTTTATATCCTGACACTTTACTGAATTCCTGTACAAGTTCTAGCAGTTTTGGAGTGGAGTCTTTTGAGTTTTCCACATATAGTATCATATGATCTGTGAAGAGTGATAGTTTGACTTCTTCTTTGCCGATTTGGATGCCTTTAATTTCCTTTTGCCATCTGATTGCTGAGGCTAGGACTTCTAGTACTATGTTGAATAGCAGTGGTGATAATGGACATCCCTGCCGTTTTTCTGACCTTAGCGGAAAGCTTTCAGTTTTTCTCCATTGAGAATGATATTTGCGATGGGTTTTTCATAGATGGCTTTTATAATATTGAGGTATGTGCCCTCTCTCTCTACACTTTGAAGAGTTTTGATCAGGAAGGGATGCTGTACTTTGTCAAATGCTTTTTCAGCATCTATGGAGAGTATCATATGGTTCTTGTTTTTTCTTTTATTAATGTGTTGTATCACATTGATTGATTTGCGGATGTTGAACCAACCTTGCAGACCTGGAATAAATCCCACTTGGTCGTGGTGAATGATCCTTTTAATGTACTGTTGAATCCTATTGGCTAGTATTTTGGTGAGAATTTTCGCATCTGTGTTCATCAAGGATATTGGTCTGTAGTTCTCTTTTTTGATGGGATCCTTGTCTGGTTTTGGGATCAAGGTGATGCTGGCCTCATAAAATGAGTTTGGAAGTTTTCCTTCCATTTCTATTTTTTGGAAAAGCTTCAGGAGAATACGAATTAGTTCTTCTTTAAATGTTTGGTAGAATTCCCCCAGGAAGCCATCTGGCCCTGGGCTTTTGTTTGTTTGGTGATTTTTGATGACTGTTTCAATCTCCTTATTGCTTATGGGTCTGTTCAGGTTTTCTATTTCTTCCTGGTTCAGTTGTGGTAGTTTATATATCTCTAGGAATGCATCCATTTCTTCCAGATTGTCAAATTTGTTGGTGTAGAGTTGCTCATAGTATGTTCTTATAATTGTCTGTATTTCCTTGGTGTTCGTTGTGATCTCTCCTCTTTCATTCATGATTTTATTTATTTGGGTCCTTTCTCTTTTCCTTTTGATAAGTCTGGCCAGGCACTTATCAATCTTATTAATTCTTTCAAAGAACCAGCTCCTAGTTTCATTGATTTGTTCTATTGTTTTTTTGGTTTCTATTTCATTGATTTCTGCTCTGATCTTTATGATTTCTCTTCTCCTGCTGGGTTTAGGCTTTCTTTGTTGTTCTTTCTCCAGCTCCTTTAGGTGTAGGGATAGGTTGTGTACCTGAGACCTTTCTTGTTTCTTGAGAAAGGCTTGTACCGCTATATATTTTCCTCTCAGGACTGTCTTTGTTGTGTCCCACAGATTTTGAACCGTTGTGTTTTCATTATCATTTGTTTCCATGACTTTTTTCAATTCTTCTTTAATTTCCTGGTTGACCCATTCATTCTTTAGAAGGATGCTGTTTAGTCTCCATGTATATGGGTTCTTTCCAAATTTCCTCCTGTGATTGAGTTCTAGCTTCAGAGCATTGTGGTCTGAAAATATGCAGGGAATGATCCCAATCTTTTGATACTGGTTGAGACCTGATTTAGGACCGAGGATGTGATCTATTCTGGAGAACGTTCCATGTGCACTAGAGAAGAATGTGTATTCTGTTGCTTTGGGATGAAATGTTCTGAATATATCTGTGATGTCCATCTGGTCCAGTGTGTCATTCAAGGCCTTTATTTCCTTGTTGATCTTTTGCTTGGTTGATCTGTCCATTTCAGTGAGGGGAGTGTTAAAGTCCCTTACTATTACTGTATTATTGTTGATGTATTTCTTTGATTTTGTTATTAATTGGTTTATAAAGTTGGCTGCTCCCACGTTAGGGGCATAGATATTTAAAATTGTTAGATCTTCTTGTTGGACAGATCCTTTGACTATGATATAGTGTCCTTCTTCATCTCTTAGTATAGTCTTTGGCTTAAAATCTATTTGATTTGATATAAGGATTGCCACCCCTCCTTTCTTCTGATGTCCATTAGCATGGTAAATTATTTTCCACCCCCTCATTTTAAATCTGGAGGTGTCTTCCGGTCTAAAATGAGTTTCTCGCAGGCAACATGTAGGTGGTTTTTGTTTTTTTATCCATTCTGAAACCCTGTATCTTTGATTGGGGCATTTAGCCCATTAACATTCAGGGTAACTATTGAGAGATATGAATTTAGTGCCAATGTATTTCCTGTAAGGTGACTATTACTGTATATTGTCTCTGTTCCTTTCTGAGCTATTACTTTTAGGCTCTCTCTTTGCTTAGAGGACCCCTTTCAATATTTCCTATAGAGCTGGTTTGGTGTTTGCAAATTCTTTCAGTTTTTGTTTGTCCTGGAAGCTTCTTACCTTTCCTTCTATTTTCAATGAGAGCCTAGCTGGATATAGTATTCTTGGCTGCATGTTTTTCTCGTTTAGTGCTCTGAATATATCATGCCAGCTCTTTCTGGCCTGCCAGGTTTCTGTGGATAAGTCTGCTGCCAATCTAATATTTTTACCATTGTATGTTACAGACTTCTTTTCCCGGGCCGCTTTCAGGATTTTCTCTTTGTCACTAAGACTTGTAAATTTTACTATTAGGTGACGGGGTGTGGACCTATTCTTGTTGATTTTGAGAGGGGTTCTCTGTACCTCCTGGATTTTGATGCTTGTTCCCTTTGCCATATTGGGGAAATTCTTTCCAATAATTCTCTCCAATATACCTTCTGCTCCCCTCTCTCTTTCTTCTTCTTCTGGAATCCCAATTATTCTAATGTTGTTTCATCTTATGGTGTCACTTACCCCTCGAATTCTCCCCTCATGGTCCAGTAGCTGTTTGTCCCTCTTTTGCTCAGCTTCTTTATTCTCTGTCATTTGGTCTTCTATATCGTTCATTCTTTCTTCTGCCTCATTTATCCTAGCACTGAGAGCCTCCATTTTTGATTGCACCTCATTAATAGCTTTTTTGATTTCAACTTGGTTAGATTTTAGTTCTTATATTTCTCCAGAGAAGGCTTTTATATCTCCCGAGATGGTTTCTCTAATATCTTCCACGCCTTTTTCGAGCCCGGCTAGAACCTTGAGAATTGCCATTCTGAACTCTAGATCTGACATATTACTAATGTCTGTATTGGTTAGGTCCCTAGCCTTTGGTACTGCCTCTTGTTCTTTTTTTTGTGGTGAATTTTTCTGCCTTGTCATTTTGTCCAGATAAGAGTATAAGAAGGAGCAAGTAAAATACTAAAAGGGTGGCAAAACCCCAGGAAAATATGCTTTAACCAAATCAGAAGAGACCCCAAATCGTCGGGGGGAGAAAGGGGATAAGAAGAGGTTCAGAAAAAAAAAAAGAGAAACAATTAAAAAAAGAAAACAAATAAAGAAAAAATATATATATATTAGAGAAACTAGTTTAAAAAAGTTATAAACGAAAAGGGTAAATGTTAAAAAATTTAGCAGAAGAAGAAAAAAATTGTTATAAAAATAAATTAACTGCAAGGCTAAAGAATCATGGGGAGATAGCCATGAGTTCCGTGCTTTGCTTTCTCCTCTGCTGGAATTCTGCTGTTCTCCTTGGTATTGAACCTGCACTCGTTGGTAGGTGAACTTGGTCCTGGCTGGATTTCTTGTTGATCTTCTGGGGGAGGGGCCTGTTGTAGTTATTCTCAAGTGTCTTTGCCTCAGGCGGAATTGCACTGTCTTTACCAGAGGCCGGGCTGAGTAATCCGCTCGGGTTTGCTTTCGGGAGCTTTTGTTCCCTGAATGCTTTCCATAGAGTTCCAGAGGATGGGAATGAAAATGGCGGCCTCCCAGTCTCTGGCCCAGAGGAGCCGAGGGCTAAGGGCTTCACTCCTCAGTGCACCCTCAGGGAATAGCGCCCAGTAACTCTCATCTCCCTAGCCTCAGGCTGCACTCCGAGCTCGCTCAGCCTATGACTGGTTCAAGGTAACCCTGAGCTGAGAGCTCACTTTTCGGCTCTGTCTCTGTAGCCAGCTTTCCCATTCTAATACCTGCAAGCTCTGTGACACTCAGACAACCCGATCCTTCTGTGACCCTGCGTCACCTGGGGCCAAGCTGACCCTGCGTGGGCTTCATCCTGGTTTAGCCTCTGGAGAGATATCCCTCAGTGGAACAGACTTTTTAAAGTCCTGATTTAGTGCTCCGTTCCTCCACTGCTTGCCAGGAGCTGGCCCCTCCCTCTGCTGTCTATCTTCCCATTGGTTTGGATTCACTTATCTGCCAGTCCTACCTTTCAGAAAGTGGTCGATTTTCTGTTTCTAGAATTGCTGTTCTTCTCTTCAATCTCCCGTTGGATTTGTAGGTGTTTGCAATGTAGGTGTTTGCAATAAGCTAGCTAGCTGATCTCATGCTACCTGATATAGTCTCAGCCTGCTACTTCTCTGCCATCTTGACTCCTCTCTGCCTTTGTTTTTCTTGCCTTTGGAGATGTGTCTAGCAAGAGGTTGCTGCGGCCAAGGTCAAAGATGTTTCTGCCTGTGTTCTTCTCTAAGATTTTGATGGATTCCTGTCTCACATTGAGGTTTTCACCCATTTTGAGACAATTTTTGTGTATGGTGTAAGGAAATGGTTTAGTTTCATTCTTCTGCACATGGTTGTCCAGTTTTCACAACACCATTTGTTGAAGAGACTTTTTTCCACTGGGTGTTCTTTCCTGCTTTGTCAAACTTTAGTTAACCATAGAGTTGAGGGTCTACTTCTGGATTCTCTATTCTGATCCATTGATCTATGTATCTGTTTTTGTGCCAGAACCATACTTTCTTGATGGTTACAGCTTTGTAACATAGCTTGAAGTTCACAATTGTCATGCCTCTAGATTTGGCTTTCTTTTTCAACTTTTCTCTGGCTTTTAGGGTCTTTTGTGTTTTCCATACATATTTTAGGATTATTTGTTCCAGCTCTGTGAAAAATGCTGATGGTATTTTGATAGGAATTGCATTGAATGTGTAGAATGCTTTAGGTAATAGACATTTTAATAATATTTGTCCCTCCAGTCCATGGAAATATTTTTCTATCACTTTGTGTCTTCCTCAACTTCTTTCATAAGTGTTCTATCATTTTCAGAGTATAGGTCTTTTACCTCTTTGGTTACGTTTATTCCTATGTATCTTATGGTTTTTGGTGCAATTGCAAATGGGACTGATTCCTTGATTTCTCTTTCTTCTGCCTCATTGTTAGTGTATAGAAATGAAACTGACTTCTCTACACTGATTTTATATACTGCCACTTTGCTAAATTCCTGTATGAGTCTGGCAGTTTTGGGGTGGAGTTTTTTGCATTTTCTATGTAGAGTATCATGTTGTCTGTGAAGAGTGTAAGTTTGACTTCTTCTTTGCTTCTATGCATTCCTATGGAATGGGAGAAGACAGTTGTAAATGTCTTATCAGATAAAGAGCTACTATCTATAAGAACTTATCAGACTCAACACCCAAAAAACAATAAATACAGTCAAGAAACAGGCAGAAGACATGAACAGACATTTCTTCAAAGAAGACATAAAAATGATCAGCAGACACTGAAAAAATGTTTAACATCACTCAGTATCAGGAAAATACAAAACAGTGAGATACAGGTTACACCTGTCAGATCGCTAAAATGAACACGTCAGGAAACAACAGATATTGGTGAGGATGTGGAGAAAAGGAAAAACTCTTACACTGCTAGTGGGAATTTGAACTGGTGCAGCCACTCTGGAAAACAGTTTGCAGGTTCTTCAGAAAGTTAATAAATACCCACCAACAGCCTCACCCATCCCCCCCACCCGCTCCCTTCTAAAACCCTCAGTTTGTTTCTCAGAGTCCATAGTCTCTCATGGCTCGTCTCCCCCTCCAATTTCCCCTAATTCACTTTTACTTTCCTTTTCCTAATGTCATCCATGTTATTCCTTATGTTCCACAAGTAAGCAAAACCATATGGGTGAGCCTGGTGGTGGATGTTAAGGAGGGCACGTATTGCATGGAGCACTGGGTGTGGAACATAAACAAGGATCTTGGAACACTGAAAAAATGAAATAAAAAAAGGAGAGTATAAAAATAGAACTACCCTGTGACCCAGTAATTACACTAGTAGGTATTTACCTGAAGGATAAAAACATAGTGATTTGAAGGGACACCTGCACCCTAATGTATATAGTAGCAACATCCACAATAGTCAAACTATGGAAAGAGCCCAGAAGTCCATGGAAAAATGAATGGATAAAGAAAATGTGGTGTATATATATAATAGAATATTACTCAGCCATCAAAAGGAATGAAATCTTGCTATTTGTAATACTGTGGATGGTATTATGCTAAGCAAAATATGTCAATTAGAGAAAGACAAATACCATATGATTTTACTCATATGTGGATTTTAAGAAACAAAACAGATGAACATAAGGGAAGGGAAGGAAAAATAAAATAAGATAAAAATAGAGAGGGAGGCAGATCATAAGAGACTCTTAACTGTAGGAAACAGACTGAGGGTTGCTGGAGGTGAGGTGAGATGATGAGGTAACTAGGTGATTGGCATTAAGGAGGGAACTTGATGGAATAAGCACTTGGCATTATGTGCAACTGATGAATCACTAAATTCTACCTCTGAAACTAGTAAATAAAGGAACAGACCTTCTTTCAGTTTCCTATAGTTATGAAGTTAGTAATTTCTCAGTTTCAGTCCCCTGGAATGAAATGTTTCATGAATGTCATAAGCACCTCCCTGGGAGTGGAGCCCATCTTGCATTGAGCTTTTCTATGGAGACAAGGTTTTCCAAAACCTCTCCTTCCCTAATGTGAATTTATTTAAGTTACCTCTGTTTTTATGAAACACATTTTTGAAGACACTGGAACAAAGAAACTTGACAGCTTTTTTTGTCTTCTGAAGTTGATTTCCCCTGCGTTTGAGTTGCTGAAAATCCAGTCTTTCTGTCAAGCTCTCTTCCTTCTGTATGAGTGTGCCCTGGAAAAGGCCATCTTGGGAGTGGAGGATTTGATGGGCACAGCCGTGTTTACCCTTAGGAGATGGGTCCTGGAGTTGTGCTGTGGGGTTTTCAGAAAACTGCTCTCCTGGGCTCTGCAATGTGAAGGGGCCACAAGATCCACAGAACCAGCTGTGGGTGACCGTGTTCTGTGTGGCTTCAGACTGAATATACCTATGTATCTTCCAGAGGTCCTGTTGTGAGTTCAAAAGTTCTGGGTGGTGTAACAGGTTTGAAATTTCTCACCACAAGAGGCCAGGGCTACTGGTCTCAGGGCCCAGAGCTTGGACAGAGCAGGAGAGAGAGGCTTTTTAAAAATTTTTAATTCCAGTATTTTAATATACAGTGTTATATTAATTTCAGGTGTACCACTTAGTAATTCAACAATTCTATATATTACTAGGTGCCCATTACAAGTACACTCCTTAATCTACTAATCCTAATCTCCTTAATCCCCATAAACTGGTAGCCATCAGTTTGTTCTCTATAGTTAAGAGTCTGTTTCTTGGTTTTCTCCTCTTTTATTCCCCCCATGCTCATTTGTTTTGTTTCTTAAATTCCACATAGGAGTGAAATTATATATTTGTCTTTCTCTGGCTCACTTATTTCACTTAACATTATACTCCCTAGCTCCATCCATGTTGTTGCAAATGGGAAGACTTCATTTTTCTTTTGGCTGAGTAGTATTCCATGGAGGCTCAGAGAAGGAGTCAGACCTTTTAGGGGTCAGGATGTCAGAGAAAATGTTGGTCCTGCCAGGGGTCAGGAAGTCAGTGGTGGGGTCAGCCCTGCCAGGGGTTAGGGGTCAGGAAGTCAGAGAAGATACTGGTCCTGTCAGAGCTTGAGGAAGTCAGGGGAGGGGTCACCTCTGTCAGGGGTCAGGTGTCTTTACAGAAGAGTTTGATCCCTGCATGTGTCAGGAAAGACACATTGGGGAAATGGACCTAGTGGGCCATGGCATGGAGAATGGTTTCTGGTGTCCTGCTCCATGTAGACATAAGTCTTTTCTCCTCAGTGGGTCACAGGCTCCCTGAGGACTGGTCTGTGCTACATTTTCCTCTGTGAGCTAGGTGTTCATGGCTTGCATGTGCAAGTGGATGTGCAAATAAGCAGAACAGAAAGAAAATATCTATGGTTTGAGGCTTCCATCTCTCATCTGCTCAAGGCAGATAAAATAAAAATGAAACCATTATTGGGTAATAATTGCATTAGTTAGGATTTTTTTTTTCATTTTTTTAAATTTTATTTTTTTTTCAGCATAACAGTATTCCTTGTTTTTGCACCACACCCATTGCTCCATGAGCTAGGATTTAATAATAGCCTTTTTACAATGCTACCAAGTGTAAAAGGAGACACACGTAATTAAGGTGGACATCAGGACTTACTTTCCAGAAAGCACTGTTTTACTTGGTTAACGTTTATGTATTTTTGATTTGTTTATTCTGATTTTAGGAATCCATTCAAAGAAATAGTAAAACTCAAAGCTGCAACAGAACCCCCTACTGTTGCTCAGAACTGTAGAGCTGGAGAGACTATTAGTTGCACAGGAGCGCTAAGGAGGGGTTTGACAAGAGCTCTGTAACCATTCATGGACTTTATGGGAGTTTGGAATAACAGGGAAATGCTTATGCTTTGGTGGTAAGTGAGAAAAGGCCGATACAAAAACATGTGGTATCATTGCAACAGAGTGAAGTTGCCTACAGACAGAAAGAAACACCCTGGAGTATGACTAGTGGTTACTTTGGAGAGAGACACTGATAGCTGACTTAATTTATTTCTCTGTCATTTAAAAAAAGAGCCAGGTGGTGGGTATTAAGAAGGGCACATATTGCATGGAGCACTGGGGTGGTGCATAAACAATGAATTTTGGAAGACTGAAAAAATAAAATTAAATTAAAAAAAAAAAAGGCCTGCTGTAAGCATTTGACAGTTGTTTAATAAAGACCTCATTTCAAATAAGTGAGAAAACACAAATTTGGTTGAAGGAATGGGTGAAGGTATGTGGGGTGTATTTGTTTCCTGTGGCTACTGTAACAAATTAGCAAAACTTCAGCAACATAAAACACCACAAATTTACTGTCTTATAGTTCTGGAGTCCAGAAATCTAAAACGATCTAAAATCAAGGTGTTAACAGGGTGCATTCCCTGTGGAGTCTCCAGGGAAGTTGTTTCCCTGCCCTTTTTAGCTTCTGGAGGTGAGGGATTCCTGCATTCCTTAACTTGTGGTCAGTCTGTCCAAGCTCTGCCTCTACCACATGTCCTCTCCTGTGTTCTGCTCTATAAGTCTATAAGACTCCATCTTATAAAAATCCAGTAATTGAACCATTCTTGTCTGGAAAATCCAGGATAATTTCCTCTATCCCAAGATCCTAAACATAATCAGAACTGCAAAGTGCTTTTTACAACCATAACATGGTTACTGGTTGTGGGGATTAGGAAATGGACATTTTTGGGATTCCATCATTCTGCTTACCATAGGCAACAATTTACCATGAGGGTTTGAGAGGACCGTGGCTGGAACTGAGGAACCCACTCAGCACATCTCCACCATCCTATAGGCTTGTTCTCTAAGGTTCTCAGAAAATCCAGTGTAAGAGCTTGAGAAGGATAAATTGATCACCTGTCTGATGTCAAGGTGGATCCTTCTTGGTAAATGCAACACCCACAGAGACCTCTGGTGGGGTTCAGTAGTAGAGATTGGTGTGTCTGTGTTCCTGGAATTTCAACTGACAATTGACATTACAGAGAAAAGTGAGGAGGAACAAACCTAGGGGGGGTAGAAGAGGGTGTGAACATGTCTTGAGGCAACTTCTTAAAGAGTGGGAAACTGCAGTCAAAATTTATATTCCAGAAACCTGAAAGGAAGGCAGAATTATGGGGAGTGGAGGAAAAAAAAAACCCTCAAAATGTTACTTCTGGGATGCCTGGGTGGCTCAGTTAGTTAAGCACCTGCCTTCAGTTCAGGTCATGATCCCAGGGGCCTGGGATAGAATTCTGTATCAAGCTCCCAGCTCAGAGGGAGCTGCTTCTCCATCTGCCTGCCACTCTCGCTGCTTGAGCTCTCTCTCTCTGTCTGACAAATAAATAAAATCTTAAACAAACAAACAAACAAATAAACAACAAAAAAACTCCCCCAAACCATTACATCTCTACAGTGCCTAAAATTCTGCATGTTTTTAAAAACACTTTTATTTTATTTAGATTCAATTAATTAACATATAGTATTTATTTATTAATTTAATTTTAATTTAATTTTTTTCACTGTTCCAAGAATCATTGTTTATGCACCACACCCAGTGCTCCATGCAATATGTGCCCTCCTTAATACTCACCACCAGGATCACCTAATTCCACTACTGGGTATTTACCCCAAAGACAGAAATGTAGTGAAAACAAGGGCCATATAGTGCATTACTAGTTTCAGAGGTAGAGTTCAGTGATATATCAGTTGCATAAAACACCTCATGCTTATTATGTCATGTGCTCTCCTTAATGCCCATCACCCAGTTACCCCATCCCCCCCACCTCCCTCCAGTAACCCACAGTTTGTTTCCTATAGTTAAGAGTCTCTTATGGTTTGCCTCTTTCTCAGTTTTCATCTTATTTTATTTTCCCTCCCTTCTCCTATGATCCTCTGTTTTGTTTCTTAAATTCTGCATCTGAGTGAAATCATGAAAATTTTCTTTCTCTGATTGACTTATTTCACTTAGCACAATGCCCTCTAGTTCCATTCATGTTCTTGCAAAGATTTCATTCTTCTGATGGCTGAGTAATATTCCATGGTGTATATATACCACATCTTTATCTATTCATCTATTGATGGACATCTGGACTCTTTCCATAGTTTGGCTATTGTGGACATCACTGCTATAAACATTGGGGTGCATGTGTCCCTTTGAATCACTATGTTTGTATCCTTTGGATAAATACCTAATAGTGCAATTGCTGGGTCATAGAGTAGCTTTATTTATTTATTTATTTATTTATTTATTTATTTATTTTAATTTTTTATAAACATATATTTATTTTTTCGCCAGGGGTACAGGTCTGTGAATCTCCAGGTTTACACACTTCACAGCACCCACCATAGCACATACCCTCCCCAATGTCCATAACCCCGCCCACCCTCTCCCAACCCCCCTCCCCCCAGCAACCCTCAGTTTGTTTTGTGAGATTAAGAGTCACTTATGGTTTGTCTCCCTCCCAATCCCAACTTGTTTCATTTACTCTTCTCCTACCCCATTAACCCCCCATGTTGCATCTCCTCTCCCTCATATCAGGGAGATCATATGATAGTTGTCTTTCTCTGATTGACTTATTTCGCTAAGCATGATACCCTCTAGTTCCATCCACATCATCGCAAATGGCAAGATTTCATTTCTTTTGATGGCTGCATAGTATTCCATTGTGTATATATACCACATCTTCTTGATCCATTCGTCTGTTGATGGACATCTAGGTTCTTTCCATAGTTTGGCTATTGTAGACATTGCTGCTATAAACATTCGGGTGCACGTGCCCCTTCGGATCACTACGTTTGTATCTTTAGGGTAAATACCCAGCAGTGCAATTGCTGGGTCATAGGGTAGTTCTATTTTCAACATTTTGAGGAACCTCCATGCTGTTTTCCAGAGTGGTTGCACCAGCTTGCATTCCCACCAACAGTGTAGGAGGGTTCCCCTTTCTCCGCATCCTCGCCAGCATCTGTCATTTCCGGACTTGTTAATTTTAGCCATTCTGACTGGTGTGAGGTGGTATCTCATTGTGGTTTTGATTTGTATTTCCCTGATGCCGAGTGATATGGAACACTTTTTCATGTGTCTGTTGGCCATCTGGATGTCTTCTTTGCAGAAATGTCTATTCATGTCTTCTGCCTATTTCTTGATTGGATTATTTGTTCTTTGGGTGTTGAGTTTGCTAAGTTCTTTATAGATTCTGGACACTAGCCCTTTATCTGATATGTCGTGTGCAAATATCTTCTCCCATTCTGTCAGTTGTCTTTTGGTTTTGTTGATGTTTCCTTTACTGTGCAAAAGCTTTTGATCTTGATAAAATCCCAATAGTTCATTTTTGCCCTTGCTTCCCTTGCCTTTGGCGATGTTCCTACGAAGATGTTGCTGCGGCTGAGGTCGAAGAGGTTGCTGCCTGTGTTCTCCTCAAGGATGTTGATGGATTCCTTTCTCACATTGAGGTCCTTCATCCATTTTGAGTCTATTTTCATGTGTGGTGTAAGGAAATGATCCAATTTCATTTTTCTGCATGTGGCTGTCCAATTT
Source organism: Lontra canadensis (assembly GCF_010015895.1). NCBI lineage: Eukaryota > Metazoa > Chordata > Mammalia > Carnivora > Mustelidae > Lontra > Lontra canadensis. The sequence goes on along the minus strand of NW_022631130.1, from coordinate 3,169,095 downwards.
TCCCAACACCATTTATTGAAGAGGCTGTCTTTTTTCCATTGGACATTCTTTCCTGCTTTGTTAAAGATTAGTTGACCATAGCGTTGAGGGTCTATTTCTGGGCTCTCTATTCTGTTCCATTGATCTATGTGTCTGTTTTTGTGCCAGTACCATGATGTCTTGATGATGACAGCTTTGTAATAGAGCTTGAAGCCGGAATTGTGATGCCACCAACTTTGGCTTTCTTTTTCAATATTCCTTTGGATATTCACGGTGTTTTCTGGTTCCATATAAATTTTAGGATCATTTGTTCCATTTCTTTGAAAAAAAAAATGGATGGTACTTTGATAGGAATTGCATTAAATGTGTAGATTGCTTTAGGTAGCATAGACATTTTCACAATATTTATTCTTCCAATCCAGGAGCATGGAACATTTTTCCATTTCTTTGTGTCTTCCTCAATTTCTTTCATGAGTACTTTATAGTTTTCTGTGTATAGATTCTTAGCCTCTTTGGTTAGGTTTATTCCCAGGTATCTTATAGTTTTGGGTGCAATTGTAAATGGGATGGACTCCTTAATTTCTCTTTCTTCTGTCTTGTTGTTGGTGTAGAGAAATGCGACTGATTTCTGTGCATTGATTTTATATCCTGACACTTTACTGAATTCCTGTACAAGTTCTAGCAGTTTTGGAGTGGAGTCTTTTGGGTTTTCCACATAGAGTATCATATCATCTGCGAAGAGTGATAGTTTGACTTCTTCTTTGCCGATTTGGATGCCTTTAATTTCTTTTTGTTGTCTGATTGCTGAGGCTAGGACTTCTAGTACTATGTTGAATAGCAGTGGTGATAATGGACATCCCTGCCGTGTTCCTGACCTTAGCGGAAAAGCTTTCAGTTTTTCTCCATTGAGAATGATATTTGCGATGGGTTTTTCATAGATGGCTTTGATAATATTGAGGTATGTGCCCTCTATCCCTACACTTTGAAGAGTTTTGATCAGGAAGGGATGCTGTACTTTGTCAAATGCTTTTTCAGCATCTATGGAGAGTATCATATGGTTCCTGTTCTTTCTTTTATTAATGTGTTGTATCACATTGATTGATTTGCGGATGTTGAACCAACCTTGCAGCCCTGGAATAAATTGCAATTGGTTGTGGTGAATAATCCTTTTATTGTACTGTTGAATCCTATTGGCCAGTATTTTGGTGAGAATTTTCGCATCTGTGTTCATCAAGGATATTGGTCTGTAGTTCTCTTTTTTGATGGGATCCTTGTCTGGTTTTGGGATCAAGGTGATGCTGGCCTCATAAAATGAGTTTGGAAGTTTTCCTTCCATTTCTATTTTTTGGAACAGTTTCAGGAGAATAGGAATGAATTCTCCTTTAAATGTTTGGTAGACTTCCCTGGGAAGCCGTCTGGCCCTGGGCTTTTGTTTGTTTGGAGATTTTTGATGACTGTTTCAATCTCCTTACTGGTTATGTGTCTGTTCAGGCTTTCTATTTCTTCCTGGTTCAGTTGTGGTAGTTTATATGTCTCTAGGAATGCATCCATTTGTTCCAGATTGTCAAATTTGTTGGCATAGAGTTGCTCATAATATGTTCTTATAATTGTCTGTATTTCTTTGGTGTTGGTTGTGATCTCTCCTCTTTCATTCATGATTTTATTTATTTGGGTCCTTTCTCTTTTCTTTTTGATAAGTCTGGCCAGGGGTTTATCAATCTTATTAATTCTTTCAAAGAACCAGCTCCTAGTTTCGTTGATTTTTTCTATTGTTTTTTTTTGGTTTCTATTTCATTGATTTCTGCTCTGATCTTTATGATTTCTCTTCTCCTGCTGGGTTTAGGCTTTCTTTCTTGTTCTTTCTCCAGCTCCTTTAGGTGTAGGGTTAGGTTGTGTACCTGAGACCTTTCTTGTTTCTTGAGAAAGGCTTGTACTGCTATATATTTTCCTCTCAGGACTGCCTTTGTTGTGTCCCACAGATTTTGAACCGTTGTATTTTCATTATCATTTGTTTCCATGAATTTTTTCAATTATTCTTTAATTTCCTGGTTGACCCATTCATTCTTTAGAAGGATGCTCTTTAGTCGCCATGTATATGGGTTCTTTCCAAATTTCCTCTTGTGATTGAGTTCTAGCTTCAGGGCATTGTGGTCTGAAAATATGCAGGGAATGATCCCAATCTTTTGATACCTGTTGAGACCTGATTTAGAACCAAGGATGTGATCTATTCTGGAGAATGTTCCATGTGCACTAGAGAAGAATGTGTATTCTGTTGCTTTGGGATGAAATGTTCTGAATATATCTGTGATGTCCATCTGGTCCAGTGTGTCATTTAAGGCCTTTATTTCCTTGTTGATCTTTTGCTTGGATGATCTGTCCATTTCAGTGAGGGGAGTGTTAAAGTACCCTACTATTATTGTATGATTGTCGATGTGTTTCTTTGATTTTGTTATTAATTGGTTTATATAGTTGGCTGCTCCCACGTTAGGGGCATAGATATTTAAAATTGTTAGATCTTCTTGTTGGACAGATCCTTTGAGTATGATATAGTGTCCTTCTTCATCTCTTATTATAGTCTTTGGTTTAAAATCTAATTGATCTGATATAAGGATTGCCACTCCTGCTTTCTTCTGATGTCCATTAGCATGGTAAATTCTTTTCCACCCCCTCACTTTAAATCTGGAGGTGTCTACGGGTTTAAAATGAGTTTCTTGTAGGCAACATATAGATGGGTTTTGTTTTTTTATCCATTCTGATACCCTGTGTCTTTTGATTGGGGCATTTAGCCCATTAACATTCAGGGTAACTATTGAGAGATATGAATTTAGTGCCATTGTATTGCCTGTAAGGTGACTGTTACTGTATATTGTTTCTGTTCCTTTCTGATCTACTACTTTTAGGCTCTCTCTTTGCTTAGAGGACCCCTTTCAATATTTCCTGTAGAGCTGGTTTGGTGTTTGCAAATTCTTTCAGTTTTTGTTTTTCCTGGAAGCTTTTAATCTCTCCTTCTATTTTCAATGAGAGCCTAGCTGGATATAGTATTCTTGGCTGCATGTTTTTCTCGTTTAGTACTCTGAATATATCATGCTAGCTCTTTCTGGCCTGCCAGGTTTCTGTGGATAAGTCTGCTGCCAATCTAATATTTTTACCATTGTATGTTACAGACTTCTTCTCCCAGGCTGCTTTCAGGATTTTCTCTTTGTCACTAAGACTTGTAAATTTTACTATTAGGTGACGGGGTGTGGACCTATTCTTATTGATTTTGAGGGGGGTTCTCTGAACCTCCTGGATTTTGATGCTTGTTCCCTTTGCCATATTGGGGAAATTCTCTCCAATAATTCTCTCCAATATACCCTTGCTCCCCTCTCTCTTTCTTCTTCTTCTGGAATCCCAATTATTCTAATGTTTTTCGTCTTATGGTGTCACTTATCTCTCGAATTCTGCCCTCGTGGTCCAGTAGCTGTTTGTCCCTCTTTTGCTCAGCTTCTTTATTCTCTGTCATTTGATCTTCTATATCGCTAATTCTTTCTTCTGCCTCCTTTATCCTAGCAGTGAGAGCCTCCATTTTTGATTGCACCTCATTAATAGCTTTTTTGATTTCAACTTGATTAGATTTTAGTTCTTCTATTTCTCCAGAAAGGGCTTTTATATCTCCTGAGAGTGTTTCTCTAATATCTTCCATGCCTTTTTCGAGCCCAGCTAGAACCTTGAGAATCGTCATTCTGAACTCTAGATCTGACATATTACCAATGTCTGTATTGATTAGGTCCCTAGCCTTTGGTACTGCCTCTTGTTCTTTTTTTTGTGGTGAATTTTTCCGCCTTGTCATTTTGTCCAGATAAGAGTATATGAAGGAGTAAATAAAATACTGAAAGGGTGGCAACAACCCCAGGAAAATATGCTTTAGCCAAATCAAAAGAGATCCCAAATCTTGAGGGGGCGGGGGAAGGGTATAAAAAGAGTTTCAGAAAGAAAAAAAAAAAAAGAAAAAAGAAAAAAGAAACAATAAAAAAAGAAAACCAATAATGAAAAAAATATAAAAAGGAAAAAAA
>NW_022631130.1:3125468-3155064 GCF_010015895.1 Lontra canadensis | reverse complement strand
CGATCTTATTGATTCTTTCAAAAAACCAGCTTCTAGTTTCATTGATATGTTTTATTGTACCTCTGGTTTTTACCTCATTGATCTCAGCTCTAATCTTGATGATTTCCCTTCTTCTGTGTGGAGTTGGTTTGATTTGTTGTTGATTCTCCAGTTCTTTAAGTTATAGAGACAGCTGCTGTGTTCTGGATTTTTCAATTTTTTTGAGGGAGGCTTGGATGGCTATGTATTTCCCCCTTAGGACCGCCTTTGCTGTATCCCATAGGTTTTGGACCAAAGTGTCTTCATTCTCATTGGTTTCCATGAATTGTTTCAGTTCTTCTTTGATCTCCTGGTTGATCCAAGCATTCTTAAGCAAGGTGGTCTTTGGCTTCCCGGTGTTTGAGTTCCTTCAGAAATTTTATTTGTGATTGAGCTCCAGTTTCAAAGCATTGTGATCTGAGAATATCCAGGGAATAATCTCAGTCTTTTGGTTTCGGTTGAGTCCTGATTTGTGACCCAGTATGTGGTCTATTTTTGTGAAGGTTCCATGTGCCCTTGAGAAGAATGAGTATTCTGTTGTTTTAGGGTGGAATGTTCTGTATATATCTATGAGGTCCATCTGGTCCAATGTGTCATTCAATGCTCTTGTTTCTTTATTGATTTTCTGCTTCGATGATCTATTTCTGAGAGAGTCGTGTTAAGATCTCCTACTTTAATGTATTCATATCAATATGACTCTTTATCTTGATTAACAGTTTTGCTTATGTAATTGGCTGCTCCCATATTGGGGTATAGATATTTACAATTGTTAGATCATCTTGGTGGATAGTCCCTTTATGAATTATGTAGTGTCCTTCTGTATCTCTGACTACAGTCTTTAGTTTAAAATCTAATTTATCTGATATGAGAATCGCTACCCCAGCCTTCTTTAGAGGCCCATTGGCATGAAAGATGCTTCTCCATCCCTTCACTTTCAGTCTGGGTCTATCTTTAGGTTCAAAATGGGTCTTTTGTAGACAACATATGGATTGGTCCTGTCATTTTATTCAATCTGCAACCCTGTGCCATTTTATCGGTGCTTTTAGGCCATTCACATTGAGAGTGATTATTGATAGATATGTTTTTATTGACATCGTGTTACCTTTGAAGTCTTTCTTTCTGTAGATTGTCTCTATATTTCTGTTCAATGTTATTCTTAGGATTTTTCCTCTCTTATATAACCCCCCTTAATATTTCCTGCAATGTTGGCTTGGTGGTTGCATAGTCTTTTAAGCCTTGCCGGTCTTGGAAACTCTTTATATCTCCATCCATTTTTAATGTCAGTCTTGCTGGATAAAGTATTCTTGGCTGCATGTCCTTCTCATTTAGTGTCCTGAATATATCTTGCCAGCCCTTTCTAGCTTGCCAGGTCTCTGTGGACAGGTCTGACATTATTCTGATGGGCTTTCCTCTGTAAGTAAGGAGCCTCTTTTTCCTATTGGCTTTCAAGAGATTATACCTACAATTACGATTCCTCAATTTGACTATCAGGTGCCTTGATTTTTTTCTGGAATCTATAATCTTGGGTGGAGACCGTTCGGCCTCTAGTACATGAACACTGGTTCCATTCATGAGATTGGGAAAATTTTCATAAAGAACTTGTTCCACTATATCTTCTAGACTTCTTTCTTTCTCCTCCCCTTCAGGGATTCCAATAATTTTGACATTGGAGCGTTTCATGGCGTCATTTATTTCCCTGATTCTGTTTTCATGGTTTCTAAGCTGTTTGTTCCAGGCTTCCTCTTGATCCTTTCTCTCTATCTGTTTGTCCTCCAGATCACTAATTCTATCTTCTGTCTCAGTTACCCTAGCTTTGAGAGAATTTAGATTAGATTGGAACTCATTGAGAGCATTGTGAACCTCAGCCCTGGTAGCTTTTAGCTCTGCCCTAACATTGTGAACATCCTGTCTGGTCGCTTTCAGCTCGGCCCTAATTAATTCCATTTGGTCATCCATGGCTTTCTCCAACCTAGCTATTACCTGGATAATTGTTAGCCTGAATTCTCTTTCCAACATATTGCCTATGTTGATACCTCGTCGCTGTTGCAGAGGGTCCATCCTCTGTATTTTTCTTCTGTTGGGCATTCCTCCTCTTAGTCATTTTGGTGAGAGATGACTGAACAGATGTAGCTGATTGCATCGACCGTGGTGCAGTCTGAGCAATCAGGATTCCCCACCTAAATGAGAGAAAAAAGAAAAGCAAAAGAAAAAGAGAGAGAGAGAGAGAGAGAGACAGGAAAGAAAGGGAAGATGAAAGAGAAGGTTCAGCCCAAATGGGCCCCAAGGTAAGATTTATGAGGTATACAAACAAAAACAGACAAACAAAAAGACTGATAAAGTATATAACAAGAGAAAAAAAAATATATGCAAATAAAGGAAGAACCTTGTTGAAAAGAACCCCAAGTGTAAGATTTATATACTACCAGGACCAACACAAAAACACAGAAACACTGGTGGAAGAAAAAGATGGGAGAGTGGTTTTAAATTCTCAGTGTGGGCGAGTAAGGTTGTTTTGATTTTTCCTGGATGTATCTTGATATCTTTGTTAAAGGACTTAACTTTCCTAGGCTAAAGGGGGATTAAAAATTGGTTTACCTATAGGGATAGTATTGATTGTGGAAAGGGGATTACTTTGAATTTTAACTCTATATGAATATTAGAAAATAAAAATAAAAAAGGAATAAACTAGACTAAACTAAACTAAAATTTAAAAAAATTCAAAAAATAGAAATGCAAAAGAAAAACACAGGTGTATGTATCAAAAAGTTCAGGTTAGAAGGTTATTATGGAATTTGATGTACTGGACAGCTCGCTGTGATGGTAAATAGGTTAAAAAATTATCCATATAAAAAAATGAGTCAGAATAGTGGGAACAAATTAAAAATAAAAGTTGTCCTATGAAGTAGTGGTGGTGGTTCTCTTGTAGTCTTTTTTTTTTTTTTTTTCCTGGTTGGTTTTCTAGGGGAGGGGCCTGCCACGTGGGTTTTCAGTCAATGATGTTCCCTGAGTTAAGTCCTCCAGTCCCCCTCAAGGGGGTGGGCTCTGAGGAAACCGGTTTTTTCAGGCTTTTGTTCTCTGGAGGTTTTTTTGTTTGTTCACCTTTTTTTTTTTTTTTTCCCCTCTCGCCTTGACCGCTTTTGATGGTTTTTGTAGGTTTAGAGGAAAGCAAACTGCACCCTGACCTCCCTCTCAGAGAGAAGCCTCAGTCTGTTCTTCTGTGGGTGTTACAGAGCCCATATAAATCCCCCCTTGGCCGCTGGCAGAGCAGGTTCTGAGTGGCGGTCCTGGGGACGCAGGATTTTCTGCTTGTACCTAAAACCTTGGCATCGGCGGCTGTCTGGGCAGCTCCAAACCACCAGAGAGGTTCCAAGCAGTGATCGCACACTGAGATTTTCCGGCTGCTCCCTGGCTGGGAGTGCCTGGTCTTTCTGGGTCTAAGAGCGCCCGGCTTGTGCGCATCTCTCTCAGGGGAGGTTGTGGGTTGCGCACGCATCTCAGACTCTGAGAACAGGACGCAGGTCTGAAAGCACCAGGCTGGGCCTTCACGCACTTCTCTCAGGGGAGAGTTTGGGGCGCGCATCTTAGGCTCTGAAACAATGGCGCGTGTCAAAGAGTGCCATATGGGCCTTGTACTTCTCTCAGGGGAGGATGAGGGGCGCGCGCATCTCAGGCTCTGTAGAAGGGCTTGCACGTTCTGCCATCCTGTGTGGCTCCCATCCCCTCACAGGGGCCCGAACCCATGCAATCTTGGGCGTGCTGGTGGCTCAGGGACCAAGACCTGGTTTCTCCACCGCACTCTCTCTGGCTCAGCTCCAGGGGAGGCTGTCCTGGGACCGGGGACTTAAGCACCTGTCCCTAGCCGCCCCAATTCCCACAATCCCCCCCCCCCACACGATCTTTTGCTCTTTTGGAATGCTTTCAACCAGTCTCCAAGTTAATGCTGGTCCCCAGACGCAGTATGTCTCCAGCCACAGTATCAGGGATTTCAGGAGCTCCCACTTGTCTCTGTACCCCGGTGCTACTAAAACTGCGCAATATTAGTCCAGAGAGCCTGCTTCCAGTGGCTGCCTTTGCCTCTGATGTCTGGCCAGGTCCAGACCAGGGGAGAGATCCCAACCAGAGATATTCACTTGGCCTGGGCTGGGAGTGTTCAGACTCTCACCAGTCCTAGAGAGCACTGGCTAGCACCCACAAGGACCTGTCTCAGGGGAGGGTGCAGGGTGCAACTCAGACCTCACACAGTGTGCATTTGTAGAGTGCAAAAGGCTACAATTCTAAAGAGCACTATCTGGCATCCACACCAGACTCTCTCATACGTGCCACCACCCAGATGCTCTCACGCACACCAGCAGCACAGGGACCATGGCTTGGATGCTTTGCTGCACTCTTTTTGGCTTGGGGCTGGTGGTGACCATCCTGGGTCTGTGGGCTTAAGCGTATGCCTGTAATGCCTGATTCTACCAATTTCCCCTTAAGATCTTTTGCTCTTTTTGAGTGCTTTTTACCAGACTCCAAGTTAATTCTGGTCTCCAATCACAGGGCAGTCTTGTATTGGGGTATTACTTTCCAATGGGTTGCTTCTGGTGGCTCCCTCCCCCTTTTGTTTATCTTCCAATATCAATCCAACTTTCCCACTCCACTTTACTTGTCCACTGCCATCTTCTGCCCCCACAGAGATCTAGAAGTGTATAATCCTACAAATGAACACTGATTTTATGCAACTGATTAACCACTAAATTCTGCCTCTGAAACTAATAAAAAATGTTATTGGGATTTTGATTAGAATTTACTGAATCTATAGTTCAATTTGGAAGAAACCAACGTCTTTATAATATTGATTCTTCCAATCCATGAACATTATCAGTTTAGTTTAGTACTCTTTATTTTCTTTTAATAGCTCTATGATTTTATTCAGCTAAGTCTAGAATATCTTTTGTTAGATTTATTCCTATATACCTTAGATATTTTATATCTATTGTAAATGGCATATATTTTGGGGATTTTATCTTCTTATTTCATTTGGAACATATTCCTCTGTCTCTTCATTTGTCTCAACTCCCTGTGTTTGTTTTTGTGTATGAGATGAATCTGCTATCTCCCCCATTCTTGAAGGAGTGGACTTGTGTAGTAGAAGAACCTTATCATTTAACTTTGCTTTAGCTCTTGGTTGTCTCTTGAATATTTGTCAATGTTTAAATAGCTTGATTTTTGTTGTTGTTTGCTAAGTCTCAATTGTTGAGGATGTGCCAACACCTGTGAGTGTTCCAGAGGGAATGATCAGTCAGCACCTTGTTTAAGATTGGCTCAAGCTAGACTCTGAGGCAGCAGCTTTTAAAGTAAACAAATACATACAGTCCTGTAGGACCACAACTAGATTCTGCTGGCCTTCAGACAAGGCACTCTGGAGTTTACCTCAGAGACTGACTGTATTTTTGCCTCTGTTACCCCCTCAATGTGGTGATAGTTGCAAAATTTGGGGCTCCATATGAGTGTACGGGCTCCTTTCTGGGAGGTACCAGTGAGCCATGGAAGACCAAATGAACACTTAAAAATGGCATATCCCAGCCTACTTTCTTTGGGAGCCCTCTGTAGCCTCTAGGTGTGTGGTGAGCCTCAAGCTTGCCCTTTTCAGACTAATTAAATAAGTCTTTTTCATAGGATGACTGGGAGTGTGTGTGTGTGTGTTTTACTCTGTTGTCTGTGCAGTGCCTTGGTGGGTGGCAGATTACCAAGAACTCTTTCTCTGAATATTTTAGAACCATAGGAACTCAAAACACAATCCTTTTTGACCACTGGACCCAGGCACTCAGGGAACATCCTCTGTGTAGGTGGCACACACAAGTTGGCCTTGGAAGGACCATGATGTAGTGGCATGCAGGGTGGGTATGTTCTACTGAGTGCTTTAAATAGGGGTTGCAGGGTTCAGTGTTCAGGGTCAGGAGTTAGAGGAAGATGGTGCCTGCAGACGCTTGTGCTTAGAGGGCAGAAGGAAAACACCAACATCTTCTTCCCCAGAGAGAGGTCCAGCAAGCTCCTGTTCTTCAAGCAAACACTTTAAGAACAGCAAAATGAATCTCCTTTACTTATGGTCTAAACACTTTTCAAACTGCTGCTTTTGTGCTGGGTTCCAGTCCAAGTGTGTCTGTGCATGGGCCCTTTAGGAGTGGGCTCTCCATTCTCTACAACACTATAGCTTTCTTAGATATACATCCCCCTTGGTTTTCAGAACTGGGTGTTTTGGGGGCTCTTCTAACCAGTGCCTGATGTGGGGCACAAACCTCTTGCTCCTCTGAAAAGAAAAAACCCTTTTTTTCTTTTAAGATTTATTTATTTATTTTAGAGGGGGAGGGCTAAAGGGTGAGGGACTGAGAATCCTAGGCAGACTTGACGCTGAGCACAGAGCCCCAGGGTGGGTTAGTGGTAATGTCGTGGCTCGATCCCATGACCTGAGTCAAAGCCAAGAGTCAGAAACTTAACAAACTACACCACCCAGGTGCCCTGGGAGATGTTCTGTCTACATTTGTGAGATCATACCTTACTCTGGGTTTCTGTGGTAAGGGTGGGGTTTTTCGTGAGATTGCATCTGTGCCTCTCTTACCCCTTTTGATGTGGTTCTTTTATCCTTTGTTTTGGAGGATTTTGTTCAGATAGTTTTTTAGATTTTTTTCAGAGGGAGTTTTTCCATATGTATTTGTATATTTCTTATGTCCCTGGGAGGAGATGAGTTCACAATCTTCCTCAACTGTTGTCTTGAAAGGACTCCTGTAAGTCAATTTCATTTGAAACATTTTCAACATCTGATTCTCTCTTTAATTAATGAGTTAAATCTTTGGCAATGTTTTATAGTATATGGATATGACAAACTTGGTTTCTATGATTTTGAAAGCTATACTTTCACATTGTTAAAATTTTCAAGCATATATTCAAAATATTGAGATTATTGTAATAAATTCCCTTGTACCAGCCTCCATAGACACAAGAGCAACACTGCTGTGAGGGCTGTATGTATTTCTCTCAGTTAATCTGTTCATGCCCTCCGTGAAGCAGGTACAATTTTTACTCCACTTATTTATTTTTTGGTTATTTTAAAATTTAAATTCAATTAGCCAACGTATAATACAACATTAGTTTCAAATGTAGAGTTCAATAATTCATCAGTTGTGTATAATATCTAGTGTTCATCACATGGCATGCCCTCCCTAATGCCCATCATCCAATTACCCTGTCCCCCCGCCCACCTCCCTTCCAGCAACAATGAGTTTATTTCCTAGAGTTACAAATCTCTCATGGATTTACTCCCTCTCTGAAGACTTCCCATTAAGTTTTCTCTCCCTTTCCCTATGACCTGCTAAGCTGTTTCTTATGTTCCATATATGAGTGAACCCATATAATAATTGTCTTTCTCTGATTGACTTATTTTGCTCAGCATAATACCCTCTGATTCCATCCATGTTGGCCCCTCTCTCTATTAGTCTGTTGTGGAAGAATACCTTTGCCCATGAGTCTGATCATGGGGAACCGCCCCTGTCCATGAATGAGATGGTAGAGGGGCACCCCCATCCATGAGCTAATGGTGGGAGGGTGTCCCTATCCATGAATTGTTTGTGGAATTCTATCCTTATCCATGAATCTTACTTGGGGATCTGATCCTGTCCAAGAGTCTGATGGTGGAAGGCTACACCTGTCTATGCATCCGATAGTGGTGGGCTGGCACTCTCTATGAGCAGTGTCATATGGCAGTCAGACAGCCCATTGAAGAATAGAGGCCTGGAAGCCATGTTTTTTGTAGGTGAAGGAGCCACCCTGATGACCAGCACAGGGCTTTTATTTTGAGCTGGTGATAGATTTTACTGCCCAATTAGGCCCAAAGCACTGCTGAAGAGAGCTGAAGAGAGAAGGGAAAAGTTAGATTTTATATATCCAAACAGGTTGTTCTTAAAACAAGCAAGAAATAAACTAAAAGCACAAAGTGAAAGGAAGCATAACATGGGAATGGGAGGCTTGCAGGGACCATCAGTGAAAAGGAGCTCCTGTTTCTCACAGAGCCCAATCAGAAACTGCCCATAGGCAAACAGTCACCATCTCAGAACTGGCAACTGCTCATTCCCTTGGCTTTGTTCTCTAGGGACATCATTTCCATGTTGATTCCAAGGGTTTTCACAGCATCCACCTCGGAAGCACTGCTAAGCTGTTCAGGAGCTGCCTGTGCTGTGTGCATCTTTAGGGCCTGTAGGTGTGTACTTGTTGGTTCTTTGGTGAAATGGCCTTGGTTAATCTTCCCACAGGGCTGTGAGGTACATCTTCTATGGGGGCAAAGGCAAGGGAGAGAAGGACTACAGCTTGCATGGTGGTAAAAGAAAGATAGGATCTGAGTGCAGGTGTTTCTGGGTTTGGAGCACATGTTGCTTTGCTTTAAAAATTCTGTTTATAAAATGACTCAGTTTCCTTATCTGTTAGTTGAGCTCATGTGGCAATAGCCCCTTTACTGATAAAGTGCAAGTAAATCATTTGGAGTGTGTAAATTTTGTCAGAAAAAGGCCATTAACACTTGGCCTTCCCAGGGCTAGGCAATTATTTGTGATTCTTTCATATTACCCTGGAAAGGGATGTCAGTTCAGAACGGGGCATCAGGAGTCTAAGTGGGGAGAGACATAGTGATGTGGAAGGGGGAGAAAGAACTGAGAATGCACTGCAGGTCTAAAAACTGTAGGTTTAGAAAGGGCAGGAAGGGAAGGAAGGGGAGGAAGAGGCTGGGCTGAGGATGGCTAGAAGCTTGTTTCAGGAAATTTGCCAGAGGATTTTGGACCTGGTTAAAGGACTACTTCCCAGGGATATTTCTGTGGAGACAAAGGACCTGAAAGGGGTCACTGGGCTTGGAGAGGAGATGGGTAACACTGTGGGCATGCAGGACATTCAGGTGGAAACTGGCCTCTCGGAAACTATATGCATTAGGGGAACTATTCCCATGCTCTTTTTTTTTTTTTTTTAAGATTTATTTATTTATTTGACAGAAGAGAGAAAAAGATCACAAGTATGCAGAGAGGGCAGCAGAGTGGGTCCGGGGGGGGGTGGGAAGCAGGCTCCCCGCTGAGTAGAGACCCCCCCCAGATGTGAGACTTGATCCAAGGACCCTGAGATCATGACCTGAACCAAAGGCAAAGGATTAACCCACTGATCCACCCAGGTGCCCCTCCCCTGTTTTTCTAATTCAAGGGCCCAATCCTCTGTAATAATGATGATGATGATGATGATGACAATAATTAATAATTACTCTGTGCTTCCTATGAGCTGAGAACTGTAAGCATCTTCATTATGGCGTCTCCATCAATTCCCAAAATGACTGTGAGAAACAAGTACTAGTAATTACCACATTTGACAGATAGGGTAGAGAAAAGTCAAATAACATGTCCAAGGTATGGTCATGCAGGCAGTGATCGGGAGCAGAGATTCAAACCTGGTAATCCAATTCCTGGGTTGTGGGGCCATGCCACCTCTGTCCCCTCCAATGGCCAGGTAATGTCTACCATCAATGTCCTACAGAATAGTCTCTGGAGGGACTCCTTAAATGTGAAACCTTAGGAAGCACAACAATGAGATGGAACAGAGGTGAGTGAGATCTATCAAGGGGGACAACACAAGACTACAACGGATTTACAGTTCTTAGGTTCTGAACTGGAATTTATTTACTCACTGTAGTTGGCAGCTTCTAACATGGTATTCAACGACAAGTGGGCCTAGTGTAAACTCCTCCCCTTGTGAGTGGGCTGGACCTAGTGATTTTCTTATAACATAGAATATGGCAGAATGATGAGGTGTCACTTTCAAGATTAAGTCATAAGAAGATTGTGCTGTTCTGTGATCTGCTGTTTCCCTCTCTCTCTCTCTTTTTAAGACTTTATTTTTTTATCTGACAGAGAGAGATCACAAGTAGCCAGAGAGGCATGCAGAGAGAGAGGGGGAAGCAGGCTCCCTGAGCAGGGAACATAATGCAGGGCTCGATCCCAGGACCCTGAGATCATGACCTGAGCCAAAGGCATAGGCTTAACATACTGAGCCACCCAAGCACCCCACTCTGTCTCTCTCTTAGTGTTGGATTATTTGCACTGGTGGAAGCCAGCTTCCTGGTGAGGAGTCCTATGAAGATGCCCATGGGCTCTGATAAGGAAGTGAGACCCTCAGTTCAACAGCCCATGAGGAAGGGAAGCTTGCCAACAACTGTGTGAGTGACCTTGAAACTTGTTCACCCCCATCCCTTCCACCACAGCTGAACATTCAGATGAGACCACAAATGAGACCAACAACTTGACTGTGACCTCATCAGAGACCTTGAGCCTGAGATGTCCAGGCCTTAATTACTGAGCTGCTGAAACCATGAGACCATATCTGCTTGTTTTAAAATGTTGTGGGATAGTTTTTTAGGCAAAATAGGGAATTAAGATACTCCCTATGAAGAACCTGCCAGTCCCCCTTAAATAAGGGCATCATAATATAATTAATTACCTTAACTAGAACTATTCTAATAATAAAATTACCCTGGGATGATAGGCGTAAACCTGAACCATCCTGGGCAAATCAGAACACAGGGAACAAAAGGAATACTTGTGGCATGTTTGGAATTCTCCTTGTGTGAGTTCCTAGCATCCTTCATGTCTCACATGTACCCTCCCTGGTCTGGAGATACTGGATACCAAAATCTTGCATCAGGAGCATCAGAGCTAGGGCTTGGCTTTCTCTACTTTTTTTTATGTGTCCCCGGCATGATCTCTAAAGGCCCAGTCCTTATTATTTGATTGCCATGACGAGTTTTCTGTCCTCCAATTCTCTCCACTCAGTGAATGCTGGGCCTATCTGTTAGACTTTGGAATGAGTAGGGACAGAACCTCTTTATCCCTTAGTGTTTTCAAATGAATCTGACATCTTTGCATCTGTGCTATGGAAGTGGCATTTGAGGCAAGGAAGACCTACAACCTGCTGGGAATCCAAGCCAAGAGTGGGTGTTCCACTCCTGGAAACATGGTTTCAGTAGTCCTTCTGGTGACAGTTGAGTTTATATGGGAGCAAGGAACAGAGGCTCAGGGCAACCACCTACTAACACGATGAGTTATCATGGGAATGCTTGTGGACTGGAATTGGACCATTTAGCATGGGTTTCTCTGTGCATTTCTTATAGAACCTGCTTCTTGGTTTCTTCCTCTGAACTGACCATCCAGCCAAAATTCCAGAAGGAAGCATTCTGGTTGCTTTAACAAATTAACCCATTACCTATGTGTCAGGTCCTCATGAGCTTATCATCTCAAGGGTAGCTGATATGTTACTTATGGGCAGATGCCCATGCAGGTGAACATAACAACTACCCCTGGACAACAAATAGCCCGGTGTTGCTTTCCTCAGCAGGGGCTGAGGTGGAGCCCATAACTGAAATGGGACATTGGTTATGGTGGCACCTTTAAGTCTCTTCCAGAAACACCCTTAGGCCCCTTCCGGAAGCATCAGTGTAACTTGGCTGCATTGTTATTTCAGCCATGTCTTGAGTGTCTTCTGCCCTGGCATGTAGACAAACTCTCACAATCACTTATGATAAGTTGTGCAGTGATAGCAATTTTTTTTTTGTCTGACTCTTTTGCTATTCTGAGTTCTGTGGTGACAGGAGCACCTGTGTGTCCTGCCTACCCACCTCAAGGGTGGTAATTGAAATGCAATCACATTTGAGTTGTTGCATAAGTCCACATGGTATGACACTTGTGGCTCTAACTGTTTATCCTCACACTGTGAAGAAGCAAGAAATCACATTTGGTCAAAAAGCTCTGAGGTGTGCAGTACCTTTGGGCTCCACCCATCCATCAGTGGGGGCTATTGCAGAAGCTTCTCCCTGGGAATTGCCTAAGTCCTCTTCTGAAGATGGATGCTCACTTCTTTTGGACAGTGCTTGCTGACTCACTGTTAAGTATGCATTAAAAGTAATGGAGACCATTGATTTCTGTGTCAGACATTCTAATTCCCATTTCAAAGTTTCTTTAAAAGGCCATAAAACATGAAGTTCTGATAAATCTTTTGAAGACAGGCATATAGGCAAATGCAATTTTACTTTCTCAGTTATTAGTGCTATTTTCTTTTTTTTTCTTTTTTTTTTTTTAAAGATTTTATTTATTTATTTGACAGAGAGGAATCACAAGTAGACAGAGAGGCAGGCAGAGAGAGAGAGAGGGAAGCAGGCTCCCTGCTGAGCAGAGAGCCTGATGTGGGACTCGACCCCAGGACCCTGAGATCATGACCTGAGCTGAAGGCAGTGGCTTAACCCACTGAGCCACCCAGCCCAGGTGCCCCTTTTAGTGCTATTTTCAAACTGATTACCAACCAGGGTCCAATTCAATTTCTCTTAAGTATCTATTTAAAGTAGTTAAAAATTTTCAAGAAATTTAATAGTGGGACACTTGCAACTTATTTACATAGTCAAACAAGAGTGAATTATCTTCCTTTGGAGCACTCTATCAAGTAATTTTTAGAAAAGTATCCACAAACCACACTGAAAAGAATTTAGAAAAGTTTCAGGTAGAGAATTTAAATTCTTTTTAGAATACGAAGTGTTCAGTGGAATTGTTGTTTGAAATCATTTTCAGACAGTACCTCACCATCTAGAGAAAATTAAATTACCTTCTTGATGAAGGAGACACAAGGTAATTTAGAATCATTAAATAAGACCATTAAGAATTATTTGTCTCCCTTGCCTATAAGTCAAAACTCTCTCTCCGTGTGTGTGTGTGTGTGTGTGTGTGTAATGTATTTCCCAAAACATTAAAAATAAAAAAAATATTATTACATTTCTGAGAGCCCAAGTCATGTGTTCAAAGAAGGTGATTCCTTCCTTCCTTCCTTCCTTCCTTCCTTCCTTCCTTCCTTCCTTCCTTCCTTCCTTCCTTCCTTCCTTCTTTCCTTCCTTCCTTCTTTCCTCTTTCTTTCTTTCTTTCTTTCTTTCTTTCTTTCTTTCTTTCTTTCTTTCTTTCTTTCTTTCTTTCTTTCTTTCTTTCCTTTCTTTTTGGCATTACCAGGAAATGAAGTGTCCACAAAATGTCTCTTTTTTCAGTGCAGAAATTTATGAAGTTGTACTACTCCTGATCTCTTGATGGAATTATTTCCAGCCAGCATTGCACATCTCATTACTTCCTAGACATAATATATCAACCACAATTTAAGGTTTCCTGCATGCTTCTAATCATCATTAATATCTATTTGACAGTTTCCAACAATCATTGAAGGCACTAGTGCTGATGGTGGGCTGGACCACAGGGCTATGTGAGAACAGCCACAGGCCAGGGCTGATGCAAGGTGGTCTCAATGGAGACAGGCTCTTAAACTAGCATCTGTGCCAGGCCCCAAGATGACTACAGCTACAGTTCCAGGTGAGGAACTTTTCCTACAGCAGGTGATACAGAGTAGAGTCTTGGTTAGCTGCTAACCACTGCCAGTGAGGCAAGTGCTGAAGGGAGGTTCGGAGCAGCAGACAGCTCTGTGGAAGGGCTCCTCCTAGAAGAGATGGCTTTTAAAATATCTGATGGTTAAAGAGTGGGAAATACTTATGCTCCAGCCCTTTGTAGGTGATTTCTTAGGTTTAATGTTAAGAGAGGAAAAATTTCAAGACATCCTGCTGGAAAGAAACTGGCTTGACTTTGTTTAATCCAGAATTTTCCAAACATATTTCATCATAGCCTTCCATCCCTCCATACGCTCCAACTGCTGCACTGTGTTTTTGTATAATACCATTATTTTTTTTGAAAAATGTTGTTCACATCACAAAGAAAACTTTCAGACAGCCCTAAGGAATGACGGAATCTTAACAAGCAGCTTTATACACAGACAGGGCTGCAGGAATTGCTCCACATGGCCTCCCCATAGCTCTGCCAGGGTCCTGCTATGCCCTCTTGCCATCTACAGGAACAGGGCAGGAGGATGGGAGAGGTCCAGGCATGTTTTTCAGGCCAGCACTTTTGCTCATATTGGATTGAATGGACTGTGCTACATGATTTCACCTTGTCTGGAAAGAGTCAAGGATAGTCAAGGATAGTTCTCTTTCAGGTTCATTTGGTACTCCCTTAAAGGGATAGTTTTTGTTAGTTTTATGCGGTGAAAGGGCTGGGGGTATAGGAGAGTCCTGGGAAGTAGGCAGGACTGTATCAGGGGGAGCCTTGTGTAACTTAGGCTAACAAACTTCACTTTTCCTATAGCAAACAGTTGTCAAACAGGGTCTAACAGATGCCAGGTCTCTGCAGTGGTGCCTCAGACCTGTGGCAAAAGCCTTATTTGAAATACTTTGAAAAATATTTTAAATGATTAAAAAACCCATTCAAATATATCATGTATCATTTATGGTTCTTTATTCAAAAGCAAGAGGAGCTGATTTTGCAAATAAACACAATGCCTGCTGTTTGCCTGTAGCAGTGATTTGAAACTTTTCTTTTAAAGCAACAAAATCCAGACTGACTGATAGGAGGTATGTTTGTTAGAATACATTGATTTTACAATTTTTATCTATTATAAAGTTGATGACTTAGGGAAAGAAAACTGTATGACTTAGGGAAAGAATTATAAGGAAGGAGGTAAAGGGAACAGGGATATTGTTACAAGGATTCTGCAGTGGAACATATGACTGTTACATGAGCTGTTATAGTAACCACTGTATATTTGTCTATACCAATGTGAATATTTGTCTATACGGATACTAAATATATGTTTGGGGTTTGTCATGCTATGGAGCAAATGAAAAGAATAGAGGCTTTCTAACATTAGTAGAACTACAATATCAAAGTGTGAACTAACTGCTGATTTTTCTAGAGTCATTGAAACTTTTTAAAAAAGATTTTATTTATTTGACAGAGAGAGAGAGAGAGACAGCAAGAGAGGGAACAGAAGTAGGGGGAATGGGAGAGGGAGAAGCAGGCTTCCCGCCAAGCAGGGAGACTGATGGGGAGCTCGATCCCAGGACCCTGGGATCATGACCTGAGCCAAAGGCAGACACTTAATGACTGAGCTACCCAGGCCCCCCCACTGAAACTTCTTTTACAGATTTTTGTAATTCAGACCTCCTTTATGGAGGGCAAGTGGGAGATGGGGAGGTACTGCTGTAAAGTCTTAGGGGGATAACATTTACAGTGTTTTGGGGCCATTCAAATCAGGTATGAGTTTGTTACCAGTGTCTAGTCTGAAGATAGAGCTGGTTGAATTTGGGCATGGCAAGGAGGACAAAAACAGGGATGGATGGAAGAAATCTTAAGGAAGCACTTGCTGCTAACTGAAGGGTAAAGGAGAAGGAAGGAAGCATCTAGGAAAATGCCTAGACTTTTGGATGGGAGGCTGGGCACATAGTTGTGATTTTCATCATTAATGAAAATATTGGAAGAGGGTGCAGATTCATAGGACTCATTTTTGATCACATTTGATTTGAGGTGAATGTGTAAATAAATGTTGAGATCACTCTGGATGATTCACGTAAAGAACGTGAATCAGGTGTGAAATTGTGTTCAGTATATCTTGGGAGATAAAACACTCAGATTTAGGATATTGTTTAGCTGGATGCCATGAATCCAGATGGAATAGTTTTTTATTATTTTTGTTATGAGGGATATTAAAAATCTTTGGAAATCTGAGAGCTGCACTGACAAGTGAGGAAACAGCCAACTCTACCTGATGACCTTAAAGTATATGAGGTGTAGAAGGAGGATCCCATGTACTTGTTGGCCTCATAAGAGAAGCAGACTTCAGAGAAAGCAGGGCAGAAGGAAATATAATGTTATGGGTTAGATACAAGTTGTGGGGACACAAAAATGGTATTTTAGAGGGCATTTTTGATTTTATTTGCAGGTAGATATCTTCATCCAGGACTTCAAAGATTAGTCCTTAAATAATTTTTCAAGTACCATGACTACACATAGTGAAAGATAGTAGGGCACAGAAGATAATACATTTCCACGAATGGATAGAATTTCCATCCCACCACCTCCAGAAATTAACAGTGGACTTAGAGATCTGGATACTGAAATAATCAGACATCAAAATAAATGCAATTCTGCTTACTATGTTTAACAAATTAAGGGCAAGCTTTGGAATATTTGCAGGGAGCAGGAAACTATAGAAGGGTATTTAAAAAATTTGAAAAAAAACACCTTCTAGAAATAGTCAGGATTAAAAGTTGAGGTCTATTAACCTGTTTGTTTCTGGAGTATTCTATTTGGATGCCTTGGGCCAGCATTTAAGAAAAGCAACTAATCTGAGGTTGACAGGCCAAATAGGCCACATGTACGCATTTTGGTCAGCAGTCTCAGCTGAACCCAGCCTTACAGTCACCCCCTTCAGAGTGCCCTCTATGTGAGTGAAGCTGTCTTGCACCTCCAGACCAGCTTATCCATCAGCTGAGCATTGCTGAGTCAGCAGGAAGGTCACCCAGTCAAGACCTGCCTGAATTCTGACCCATAAATCAAGATATAAATGAAAATAAACTTAAGATAGTACCTCACAAAAGATGGCCAAGGTTAAAAAAAATCTTAAGTTGCTTAAATGGCCAAAACAGCACTGCATTTGGGCTCAGCGAGATATCTCACAGTGGTATCAGCAGCATCTGTGTATGAGCTTTGATGAAGTTATGTAAGTTTGATGTTGATGCCACCTGTCAGCTAGGTCAAATGATGGTGACTAGTATGGTAATTACTGTGAGTGGTGTAATGAAAAGATTGCCCCCTGAACTTGTTGAATGAGTGTTAGTCTTTTGCAGCAAAGCCTGGAAACCCATATATCCCACTCCCTACCCACTTCCCTCTATTAAATCCCTATAGTTACGGGTCTCTCATGATTTGTTTCCCTCTCTCTCTTTTACTCCCCCTCCCAAATGTTTATTCTTTTTGTTTCTTAAAGTCACGTATGAGTGAAATCATATGGTATTTGCCTTTCTCTGACTAACTTATTCTGCATAGCATAACAAACTCTAGCTTCATCTGTGTCATTGCAAATGGCAAGATTTCATTCTTTTTGATGGCTGACTAGTAGTGCATTATATCTATGTAACTATATTCTATATCTATCTATACATATCACATCTTCTTTTTTCTTTTTTAAAGTTGCTTGAATTTTTATTATTGAGTAGTCAGAGTTGTTTATATACTCTGAATGGAAGTTACTTTTTTTCAAAGATTTTTCTATTTATTTACTAGAGAGAGACAGAGAGAGTGAGAGAGCACACATGAGCAGGGGTGGGCAGGAGAGGGTGAGGAGGAAGCAGACTCCCCATTGAGCAGGGAGCCCAACACAGGGCTTGATCTCAGGACCCCAAGATCTTGACCTGAGCCAAAGGTAGATGCTTAACTGAATGAGCCATCCAGGCACACCTGAATATAAGGTGTTTGTTAGATATATGTATTGCCAGTATTTCTTCCAGTCTGTGCCTGGCCTTCTCATATTGTTAATGGAGTCTCTTGAGAAGGAGAAGTTTCTAATTTTAATGGAGTTTAAGTGATTAATATTTTTCTTTCTTTTTAAAAAATGTTTTATTTAAGTAAAATTTAATTAACAGATAGTGTATTATTAGTTTCAAAGGTTCATTTCAGTGATTCATCAGTCTTATATAATACCCAGTGCTGATTATATCACATGCCCTCCTTAATATCCATCACCCAGTCACTCCATCCCCCTGTTCCCCTACCCTCTGGCAACCCCCAGTTTGTTTCCTATAATTGAGAGTCTCTTATGGTTTTTCTCCTTCTCTGATTGTCTTTTATTTTTCCTTCCCTTCCCCTATGATCATCTGTTTCTTAAATTCCACATATGAGTGAGAGCATACGATAATTGTCTTTCTCTGATTAACTTACTTCACTTAGCATAATACCTTCTAGTTCCATCCACGTCATTGAAAATGGCAAGATTTCACTTTTTTTTGATGGCTGAGAAGTATTCCAATAATCTCCATATATTTGTGTTCTTTCCAAATATTCTCTTGTGATTGAGTTCAAATTTTAAAACATTGTGGTCTGAAAATATGCATGGTATAATCTCAATCTTTTGTACTGGTTGAGACCTGATTTGTGACCCATTTGTGATCTATTTTGGAGAATGCTCCATGTGCACTTGAAAAGAATATGTATTCTGCTGCTTTAGGATGAAATGTTCTGAATATATCTGTGAAGTACCTCTGGTCCAGCGTGTAATTCAAAGCCTTTGTTTCCTTGTTGCTCTTCTGCTTAGATGATCTGTCCATTGCTGTGGGTGGGGTATTAAAGTTCCTCAGTGTTATTGTATTATTATTAGTGTGTTTCTTTAATTTTGTTATTAATTGGTTTATATAATTGGCTGATCCCAAGTTGGGGCATAAATATTTATAACTGTTGGATCTTCTTGTTGAAGAGACCCTTTTATTGTGCTATAGTGTCCTGCTTCATCTATTATTATAGTTTTTGGTTTAAAATATAGTTTGATATAAGGATTGCTACTCCAGCTTACTCTTGATGTATATTAGTATGATAAATAGTTCTCCACTCCCTCACTTTCAATCTGGAGGTGTTTTGTGGTCTAAAATGAGTCTCTTGGTCTATTCTGGGCAACATATTGATGGGCCTTATTTTTTATTCTGTTCTGATACCCTGTGTCTTTTAATTGGAACACTTAGTCCATCAGCATTCAGTTATTTTCGAAAGATATGAATTTAATGTCATCGTATTACCTGTAAAATCCCTGTTTCTATAGATTGTCTCTGTTCCTTTCTGGTCTTTGTTACTTTGGGCTTTCTCTTCACTCAAAGGATCTCCTTTAATTTTTTTTGCAGCACCAGTTTAGTGTTTATGAACTCCTTTAGTTTTTGTTTGTCCTAGGAACTCTTTTAATCTCTCCTATTCTGAATGACCATCTTGATGGACAAAGTTCTTGGGTGCATATTATCCCTGTTTAGCACATTGAATATATCATGCCAGTACTTTCTGGCCTGCCAAGGTCTCTGTAGACAGGTTGGCTGCCAGCCTTATGCATCTACCCTTGTAGGTTAAGGACCTCTTTTCCTGCACTGTTTTCAGGATTTTCTTCCCTTTTTTTAATTTTTAAAATTTATTTTTAATTTTTCTTAAAGATTTTATTTATTTATTTGACCCAGAGAGAGAGAGAGAGAGAGTATAAGAGCTGGGGAAGAGGAAATGGGAGAGGGAGAAGAAGACTGCCTGCATGAGAGAGCCTGACTTGGGGCTCAACCCCAGGACCCTGAGATCATGACCTAGGCTGAAGACAGGTGCTTAACTGACTGAGATACCAAGGAGCCCTAGGATTTTCTTTTCATCTTTGTAATTTGCAAGCTTCACTCTTATATGTCGAGGTGTTGTCCTATTTTTATTGATTTTTGAGGGGGGTTCGCTGTGCCTCCTGGACTTGAGCATCTGTATCCTTCCCCAGATTAAAGAAGTTCTCAGCTATAATTTGTTCATATAAACGTTCTGCCCCTTTATTCCACTCCTCATCTTCTTGGACCTCTATGATTTGAATGTATTTTTTCTTTGTGGTATTGCTGAATTCTCGAAGTCTCCCTTTGTGATAGAATAGTTGTTTTTCTCTCTTTTTTTCAGCTTCCTATTTTCCATCATTTTGTCTTCTATACCACTGACTCTCTCTTCTGCCTCACTTATCCTAGCTGTTAGCACCTATGCTGCTCCTCCTGGAAGGGGGAAGGGAGTCTGGCTATGGTTTGTCCACTTGCTGGCCCCTATCTGAAGAGTGGTCCTGTGACCATACAGCAGTTCACTATTTATGGAAACATTGAGTAGAAAGCCAGTGCATAGATTTGCTGTTTTCAGCCAGCTTCCCCATTCCAGTGGCTGGGAACTCTATTGCACTCAGGCTCCCTTGTTCTTTCTGTGAACTGGAGATCCTGAGACCATGCTGTCCCACCTGAAATTCTGCCTCACTTCACCACCTGAGAACCTTTAAGCCAGGGATGTCCCCCACTGTAGCAGACTTCTAAGAGTTCCGATTTTGTGCTCCACTGTTTATAATACTTTGCAGTAGACTCCTTAAGCAAGCTCCCTAACCTCCTCTGTATCTTTTGATATATCACCTTGGATTCATGTCTCCGCACCTCCTACCTTTCTAAAAGTAGACACTTTTCTATTTGTAGAATTACAGCAATTCTTTTCTCAGCTCTTCCATTGATTTTGCAAGTGTTCAGAATGATTTGATAACTATCTGGCCGAATTCCAGGGACCAGATGAAATTAGGGTCCATTACTCTTCCACCCTTAACTCCTCCACTCCCACATATTCTTTATCCATTCATCAGTTGGTGGGCCTTTGGGCTCTTTTGATAGTTTGGCTATTATTAATGATGGTTCTACAAACACTAGGGTGCATGTACTCCTTCAAACATGTGTCTTTGTATCTTTTGGGTAAATACCTGCAGTGCAATTGCTGGCACTTGTTGGGAAGAGCAGTAGGTGTTATATGTAAATGAAGAACCACTGAACTCTACTCCTGAAACCAATATTGAACTGTATGGCAACTAACTAGACTAATTAGAATTAAAAAAAAAAAAACACCAGAAATTCCTCATTTCTAGTACCTTTTTTTGCATAGAGGATATTGTAGCATGGGCAAAACAGACACAGACAATCTGATTCAAAAAATAATGCAGAATATTTTGATCTTGATGAAGTCCTGAAAGTTCATTTTTGCTTTTGTTTCCTTTGCCTTTGGAGACATGTCTTGAAAGAAGTTGCTGTGGCCAATGTTGAAGGGGTTACTGCCTATATTCTCCTCCAGGATTCTGATGGATTCCTCCCTCATATTGAGGTCTTTTATCAATTTCAAGTTTATCTTCATGTATGGTGTAAGAGAATGGTTGAATTTCATTCTTCTACACATAGCTGTCCAATTTTCCCAACACCATTTATTGAAGAGAATGTCTTTTCCACTGTATATTTTTTCCTGCTTTGTCGAAGATTAGTTGACCATAAAGATGAGGGTCCATAGCTGGGCTCTCTACTCTCTTCCACTGGTCTGTGTGTCTGTTTTTGTGCCAGTACCATGCTGTCTTGGTGATCACAGCTTTGTAGTAAAGCTTGAAATCAGGCAATGTGATTCCCCCAGTTTTGATTTTCTTTTTCAACATTTCCTTAGCAATTTGGGGTTTCTTCTGGTTCCATACAAATTTTAGGATTGTTTGTTCCAGTCCTTTGAAAAATGCCAGTGGGCTTTTGATCAGAATGCCATTGAAAATATAGATTTCTCTAGGCAGTTTAGATATTTTAACAATGCTTATTCTTCCAATCCATGAGCATGAATGGTCTTCCATCTTTTTGGGTCTTCAATTTCTTTCGTGAGTATTCTGTAGTTCCTCGAGTACAGATCCTTTACCTCTTTAATTAGGTTTATTCCCCAGGTATCTTATGGTTCTTGGTGTTATAGTAAATGGAATCGATTCTCTAATTTCCTTTTCTGTATTTTCATTGTTAATGTATAAGAAAACAACTGATTTCTGTACATTGATTTTGTATCCTGTCACATTACTGAATTTCTGTATGAGTTCTAGTAGTTTGAGGGTGGAGTATTTTGGGTTTTCCATATAAAGCATCTTGTCATCTGTGAAGAGAGAGAGTTTGACTCCTTCATTACCAATTTGGATACTTTTTATTTCTCTTTGTTGTCTGATTGCTGTTGCTAGGACTTCTAATACTATGTTGAACAAGAGGTGGTGAGAGTGGGCATCCTTGTCATGTTCCTGAACTCAAAAGGAAGCTTCTGCACAGCAATAGAAACAGTCACCAGAACAAAGAGGCTACCCACAGAATGGGAGAAGGTATTTGCAAATGACAGTACAGACAAAGGATTATATCCAAGATCTATAAAGGACTCCTCAAACTCAACGCACACAAAACAGATAATCACACTAAAAAATGGGAAGAAGACATGAACTGACACTTCTCTAAAGAAGACATACAAATGGCTAACAGACACATGAAAAAATGTTCATCATCACTAGCCATCAGGGAGATTCAAATCAAAACCACATTGAGATATCACCTTACACCAGTTAGAATGGCCAAAATTAACAAGTCAGGAAACAACGTGTGTTGGAGAGGATGTGGAGAAAGGGGGAACCCTCTTATACTGTTGGTGGAAATGCAAGTTGGTGCAGCCACTTTGGAAAACTGTGTGGAGATTCCTCAAGAAATTAAAAATAGAGCTTCCCTATGACCCTGCAATTGTACTACTGGATATTTACCCCAAAGATACAGATGTAGTGAAAAGAAGGGCCATCTGTACCCCAATGTTCATAGCAACAATGGCCATAGTCGCCAAACTGTGGAAAGAACCAAGATGCCCTTCAACAGACAAATGGATAAAGAAGATATGGTCCATATATACTATGGAATATTATGCCTCCATCAGAAAGGATGAATACCCAACTTTTGTATCAACATAGACAGGACTGGAAGAGATTATGCTGAGTGAAATAAGTCAAGCAGAGAGAGTCAAGTATCATATGGTTTCACTTATTTGCGGAGCACAAGGAATAACACAGAGGACATGTGGAGATGGAGAGGAGAAGTGAGTTAGGGGAAATTGGAAGGGGAGATGAAGCATGAGAGACTGTGGACTCTGAGAAACAAACTGAGGGCTTCGGAGGGGAGCAGGGTGGGGGGTTGGGTGAGCCTGGTGGTGGGTATTGGTAAGGGCATGTATTGCATGGAGCACTGGGTGTGGTGTATAAAAAATGAATCTTGGAACACTGAAAAAAAATAAAGTTAAAAAAAAGAAAAAAATTAAAATTGGGTTATTCTACTGTTAAAAAAAATAAAAAAATGGGTGGCCTTCACATGATTTTTTTGGTTATATTTCTAGTTTGCTTTTTTTTTAAGATTTTATTATTTGCAGACAGAGATCACAAGTAGGCAGAAAGGCAGGCAGAGAGAGAGGAGGAAGCAGGATCCCCGCTGAGCAGAGAGACCAATGTGGGGCTCGATCCCAGGACCCCAGGATCATGACCCAAGCCAAAGGCAGAGGCTTTAACCCACTGAGCTACCGAGGTGTTCCTGATTTTGTGACTTAAAAAAAAAGACCCAACATTTTATTTATTTGTTAGAGAGAGAGAGTGCATGAACTGAGGGAGGGGAGAGGGAGAGGGACAAGCAGACTCCCTACTGAGCAGAAGGCCCAACATGGGGCTTGATCCCAGGACCCTGGGATTGTGACCTGAGCTGAAGGCAGATGCTTAATGCCTAAGCCACCCAAATGTCCCGGGACTTTTTTTTAAAAACCTCCTCTGGCTTAATTTGATTCTAGAAATATATGTATAAGTAAATACAGTTAATTCACTTTATTATCCTACCACCTATGTGGTATGATCAAAGCAAATACTACATTTGTTTTCCACTGCCCATCTCAGTGCCCTCTCTGGGTATTTCAGGCAGGCTTCAACACTTTTCCAGTTCCTCTGAGTCCAATATGATATAACGGCAAACAGACTGAACTCCCAAGCCAATTTAAATCTTCATTCTTCCCTTGTTTCTCCATCTCCTGGGATTGTAGCCGGGTTTGGGAGCCTGGATGAGGGGCAAGGGGTGCTGGGGCCCTTTCCCTCATTAGCTAAGTCTACATCATCTCACTTGTTAACTTTGGTTTCTGGTCCCACAGGGCTGGTATGGGGAAAGCATACAGAAGAGGCAGAGAATGTTCCTTCTGGCTGCTGTGTTTGTCACCTAGCATTGGACATTGGTCATGTACAGTTGTGGACTCCATCTCATGGATACCTTGGAAATTCCATGACATCTTCTTTTCATCCCTTAATGGGGTCCTCGGTCCACCTGTCATAAGGGACTTTCTGTCTTCCTTCTAGCCATTGTCCCTTAGGTGCATTTCCTTTTGAGATGGTCAGACTTGCTTTCCTCTGTGGGGCTGAGGAGACATGTGTCCTTACCACACTTTTGGCAGGACTGTGGTTCCCTCCAGATGTTGTGCCTGACTTTCTGCTCTGTGTCTTAGGCCTCCTAATATCAGGCTTTGCCTTTAGACCTCTCCTGGCTGAGTCAGAGTTGTCTCCACATCCTGCATACCCCAGGGGGCCTCCCCACAATGTCTGAATGGTTCTCTTGAGTACTTCTGGTGTGAGGTGAGAAGGTGGGACACCCCTTCCCCCTCAACATAGAGAATGTGCTGTTCTTGCATACACTTCCCTCTGCATGGAAGCAGCACCCTGCCTCTCTGCATTGCAGGGATGCCTCACGCCTACTAATCACCCTTCCCATAGGGAGTCCCTGCTAGCTGCCTTGCTTTCAGCTAGTGTTGGCTGGAGGGCTAGCACCTGGAGAACCCATTGATAATCTAAACATGAATGTGATCTGAAAAACTTTAGGACTGTGACATCAGCTAAGCTGTTCATGGCCTTTGGTGACTCTGAGAAATCTCACAGGAAAGGAGGGACAGCATAACCGTTTGTCACCCTGGTCATTATTGAGGTATTTTGAATATATAGAGGTGACCATGAACTTTTGTTCTTATACTCTGTAGTGGTCATGTGGCTCCCACAGACTGGAAACTTGAAGATGGAATAGAAGTGTTATGTGTTTCATGCATTCAAAGAGTCCACAAGTGTGTTCTCCAGGCCCAGGCTCCTGAAGACTTAGCCTGCCTCCTTGGAAAACTTAGTCCTTATAAATGACAAGTGTGACACTAAAGGGTTGGCACTAGGCCTGGGTTTCTCCTCAAGAACAATTCTTTATCCTTGTCTAGGATGGTAGACATGGCTATTTGCTTTCCCAGTATCCATCCCCCTTCTTCCTTAATACCAGAATCCTGATTTTGTTTGGGGGCCGATATGCTCAGATAAAACCACTCCTTCCCTTGCCTTTGGGTATCTCCAACTTGCCAGGTGATGCAGCCTGGTCGATGAGTTAGAAGTTTGTGGTTTCCAGTGAAGTTTTCGCTTTTGTGACTAGGGATGGTTTTCCCTGCTTCCCTCATTCTTGCTCAGGAGACAAAGATGAGGTAAGAAGAGTAGCCATCAGTGGCCAGAAGATGGGGAGAAAATTATGGGCAAGTGCCTGCTTGCACTGCCTCTTTTGAAATTTACTGCAGTAAAGTACCCCTGTAATGTTTAAACTACTATAACTTGGGTTTTCTTTTGCTTGAAGTGAATTCAGTTCTAGGTGGTATATTTGGGGGCAAGGAGTGGTTTGCATGGGTGGAACGTGCTCCTGGAACCCAATGAATCTTTGGGAAGGTCCTTCCTAAATTCATTGTCAGGGCACAGTAGAGGAGAGAGGAGATGAAGGATGAGGGGGCTGGCCAGGGACACATCTCCTTCACTCACTCAGCCCAGTGTCTCTGCCATCCTGAGCTCTGTGTGCATGTCTTATTCAATTCTGATGTCCTCCATGGCTGGATCTGTCTTGCCTTTCTCCTTATTAAAGCCAGCATGGGACTGGGCTCACAAGGAGAATGCCTGTGGATACATGTTCTGATTGGTGCTCCTGCAGTTATAGCTAGCCATCATAGGGTGGGTGGCTGAGGTTGGGGTGCTCTGTGAACCCCATGGCAGGGTTCACAGACCATGTGCCAGGTGCCTGAAAAGGTGCATGTTAGCTGGTCCTTCGGTTCAATAGGCGAGTAGGGGGAGCTACAGGGGAGATGTCTTACCTTCAAACAGCAGTTGATCTTATAGGCTCACATCTTTTTTTTTTTTTTTTTTTTTAAGTAGGCTCCATGCCCAACACAGAGCCCTTGTGGAGCTTGAACTCATGACCCTGAGATCAATATATGAGCTAAGATCAAGAGTTAGACACTTAACTGACTGAGCCACCCAGGTGCCCTGAAGGCTCACATTTTTAGTAAAAATAGTATTACAGAGACTCCTAGGGTGCTGAGAAAGGAAAGAGGGGGAAAACTAACATTCCTTGAGTGTATTTTTCTATGAGGATTTGAGGTGTTACTAATATTGTGGTGGCAGAGATAAAGCAAGGAAGTGGCGAGGTGGAGTGTAACACCTGGAATCACACCTCTTCTATGGCAAAAGAAGCATAGGGATCTCTGTATAATAGAGGAGTCCCTGCCCTCCCCTTATTGACTGAATAGAGAGTTGTAGTGAAAATCCCATTTCCTAGACTGGACTGTGGGGGATTCTGAGCAGTTGAATTGAATGAAAACATGAGTGTTTTAAGTATTTCTATAACTTAAAAAAAATTTGAATTCATTGCAAGTTTTTCTCTTGCTTGGCTCTCTCTTTTGAATCCTCAGCTGTGTACTTGGGTGTCTTATAGGTGTCTTTAATTCCTGGCACTGTCCAATCCCTCCCATGGCTTTGCTAGTTTCATCTTCCCACTGGCTCAGGCCCAAAGCCTGGAGCTGCCCTTGACTCCTCTCCTTCCTGGTTGCCGGCAGCAGTGATACATATGGCCTGATACATATCTCCACTGGAATTGAAGCTCTCAAGGACAGGGATTGTGTCTTTTTGGATCCCTGCTGGGTACTCAGTGCCTGGCACAGATTGGTTGCTCAGTGAAAATAAGAGCAAGCAGCCATCCCTTCACCAACTGCTTTAGGTCAGAATCTCCTACCCTTGTTGCTGCCTCTCCCACTTAGCCCAGGGGTTGTTTGGTGGCACATTTGAGTCACTTCTGTGTCTTGAGGTCTGGTGCCCCTAGGGGTGCAGGAAACATTTTTTGAACTAAGCTGAACAGCTCAGTGCAGTGGGATCAAAATGGGTGAGTCTTCATGAGAGGAAATGGGGCAGGTTTAGATCTGATTCAGGCCCATGACTAGACCTCAGCAGGTGACATATCCTGATTTGATTCCCCAAAAGCAAACTCTGAGACAAGATTCCAAGGCAAGGAGTTTGCTTGACAGGTGCAGGAGAGGAGAAATGAGAGCAGGGCAGAGAGCAGTGCAGCTAGCTACCACAGGTGGGAGGCAGAATCTCTGGGCTGGTGCAAATACACACTTGCCAGGGGCAAGGACTGGGAGTATCTACACACCAACCCTGCAGGGGGTGTGAGCACCTGGGGTTGGCTCGAGGGGGAGCAGAGTAAGCAAAACATGGAGCCCCATGGACTGCAGTTGACATGGCTGATACATCTGTGTAGTGGATCTGCTATCACTCCTAGGGGAGACCCTGGGGGAGGATGCTCTGGCTCAGGACAGGGAGGAACAAAGCGGGGAGCATCTCAACAAACTGCTGGCATCATTATTTTACATAATGCTCAAGAAATACTTTGAATAATGTTGTGGGAGTAGCTTTGAGCATGGAAAAAGGACATTCTGGGACTCTGCTTTATTGAAAGAGCTCAGCTTTGGAACTAGACTCAGGTTAAAATCCTACTTCTGATAAGTGCCAGCTGCCAGATCTTAAGCAAAGTACTTAGCTCCTCTGAGCCACCCTTCCCTCGGTTGTGAAATGGGGATGGAGAGAACTCCATTGCAGGGTGGTTACAAATACTGCCTAATACAATGTAAGAAAGTCACCAGGATGGTTGTAAACATTACATGTGATAAGATAAGGAAGGCATGGACAGTATGCCCTGGGTGTAATAGATGCTCCAGGTATGCAATACACAATCACTCTCCCCACTCTTCCAGCCCCATGCCACCTTAACCTCATTCTGTTTTATTAGTTAAGATAAAGCCAGTTGCTATAATCCATGTGCCTTAGCTTCTTAGTGGTTTGGCTAAGCATCTAACATTTTATTTCTTGTTCACATAAAATCCAGTCAGTCCATGGAAGTCAGGGATGGGGAGTGCTTTGGGCTCTGATCCTCAGACCCAGGATGGATGTCTGAGTGGAGCCATGGCCACTCTCAAATCCTGGTTCCTGGGATGCCCTTGGCATTAACATCTGGCTGCAGATAGTGGAAAAGAGAGAAACTAGAAGATATGCATGAAGTTATGTAGCACATATCTCCTCTACTCATATTCCCTGTCACATGGCATGAGCTACAAAGGTGGCTAAGAAATGTGGCCCTTATTTTGTGACCAGGAAGGAAGGAGGCAGTTCATTAGCTTCCACCACAGTGTTGCTGTGAGATCTGAGTAATCAAATGCATGAAAGAACTTGACTCTCCCAAGAGTAAGGTGTCCTGACTTCTGTGAGCCAGATTTTCCTCCTGCTCATGCTCCTGTCAAGACAGAACATCTATCTTTCCTCTTTCTGCTGATTCAAAGAGGCCACCTTTCTCAGGATGCAGTCCAAATTCCCCGGTTGTATGAAATGAGATTGTCTTCTCAATGGTAAATAATGCGATGTCTAAAGATTTCAGCAAGGTATTCTCTGCACCCTGTGTGATTGCTCCTGTGGTGGGGACCTGCAGCAGACTGCATCCTGTACTCAGGCTAGGAGCTGAGCTGGACACTGACAAAACTGTAGGGTTTTATTTCTCATCATACATTTAGATGCTGACTCAGACTTTATGATGAAAATCAGATTTTTGGGCACTCCAGTTTATAAGAGCTTACTCATAAAAAGGACTTTGCCTGTAAATCTTAACATTTAGATATGAAAGTTGTTTCCTTCCTAGTGATCTCAGTCTGTTCTGATATCTCTAGAGACACACACTGGAGTCTTACCTTTAATCTTTTCAAATTAAATTTGCTCCCTTTAGGCAACCAGATAAAAGAATGATTCAAAGAAATGGAACAATTTGGATTTCATGTATTTTTGATATGTGGGTTAAATACCATTTAAGTGAAAGTTCCACACCACCTAAATCATATATTTGAGAATTATTTGTCATGATTCCTAGAAACATAACTCTTCTCTAAACAGGGATTAAATCCCATGAACATACTTACCATTCTGCCTAAATTGTAACTAAACCCAAGATGAAAGGGCTTATCCTGGAATAGCCTATCCATATTGTCTTCTCTGCTTACTGTAGTAGATCAGCTTAGTGGGACAAACTAATGCTAATGTGGCAGGTATCTGAACATTTAGAAGTCTCAGATGTGTCTGAAAATGATTTTTCTTCAAGAAAATACATGCTACTTCATGAAAGGTCAATGTCTTTATGTCTGGAAACACATGGGTTGCATTTTTTACTTCTTGTCTGACTGGGTTGATTAGGTGCCTCCATTTTCTCTGGCCAAATCCAGTTTATGTCAGCTGTCTTGATGTTATTAACAGAGACCCCGTCCACTCTCAAAATTGCCCTGTGTGGATGATATATTTCATGATCACCCTACATCTGACTGATGTCATATTAGTAGGCATAAAATGAACTTTAAGAAACAATACTATTTATCTTTCTGGAAGACTAAAGTCATTCTGAGCAACACTGACTTTATTAAAAGATTTTCAGAGACCTTGATCTGTGACAACATGAATTTTATGCATAAAGAGTGCTCAACAAGATCAGAGAGACTAACTGAAAGGATATGAATCACAAATACATGGAATCTAGTATCAGTACTGGACACCAACAGTCCCACCTAATGGTTCTCTGGACCAGTGCAGACCTGGCTCATTCCAAATGCATTTTATTAGGACCAGGTGGAGCTCATAGTCATGCCACTTAAGCTGTGTCTTTCCTTTATCTTTAGTGTTTTTTTTTTTTTTTTTTTTTTTTTTTTTTTTTTTTTTT
>NW_022631130.1:2930289-3125458 GCF_010015895.1 Lontra canadensis | reverse complement strand
TTTTTTTTTTTTTTTTTTTTTTTTTTTTTTTTTTTTTTTGCAGAAGACTAATGGCACCTCTCTTGTTAGCCTCAAGATTTCTGCTGTCCAGCGAGGTGTCATGCCTATAAACTTTAGTGCCATGTTGGCCTCCACTGTCTTCTACCTGGTTCTGTCTGGGTGACTATTTCTATGGTTTTCAACACTGTGTGGAGGATCTGCTGCCTGGTTGGTATGGGGACAAAGGTGGATGTGGGTCCTTCCTCAGGGCTAGAACAGGAACAGCTGGATCAAGGTGCCGTTGTTGGAATTCCATCCCCACTAGCTTCTAGCTTTTAGACTTCAGGCAGGCTTCATAACCTCATTGTGTCTCACCTGTCAAGTGCTGAACAACAATTGCTATTTCCCAGGGGTGTCAGAAAGATTAGACAGGTGCTTTAGGAACTGTCAGGCATTGAGACTCAAGGAGTCACCCACATGCCTACCACTGAGGCTACTGCATTTAAATGCACAGCTCTGGGAGGAGGGGGTCTCCATTTGTTCAGACAGGAACATTAATTTTGGAGAGTCAGAGAGACATGGCTGGGTGCTGGAGAGTCTTACAAGGTCACTAATCAGGGCCTATAACACTAGGCATAGAGAGGTGTCCCAGGTCTGGGAGGAGGGCAGGCCCCACAAATACATGGGTAGAGTACTGGCTTGTTCTCCTCAGGATGTATCTACACAAGACACCCCCATCTGCTTTCCAGCTTACACATACCTAACCCATTTCTGACTCTGGGGTAGGATGGCCATCCAGTGAATGGATGGCACTGTAGAACCTCATGTCTGGGAGGCCTGGCTGAGCAGGAGTGGGCTTGGGATTCCCTGCCACTTTGTAGGGCCCCTGGCAGGCTCTCTTGCCTTTGCCTCTACTTACACATCTTCCTTTACCTGGGGCCTTAATGCCAGCTCCCTTGGCCCACCTCCATCTATTGTGTGCATGGCCATTCCTGTCCAGACTCCCCCAACCCTTCCTGATGATTGTCATGGCAATATACATTCCCTTCTAGCCCTATGGAACTATTAGCTGCTTGTGTCAAGAAGCTGTGACTATTGTTCTGTCTACCCTGCTCCCTGACAAGACCTGCTCTACTCCCTATTTATTAGAAGAATGGATTATGTCACTGGAGCCTCTGATATATCTGAAATATGTAGGAGAAGAGCCCCAACCTGCCATGGTTATGAAGATAACTAATCTAACATAAAGGCCATGCCTGCAACATGTAGGTTCACAACAAATATCCAGTTACTATTATTCCTGTAGTTCATAGAGACACAGTGGCACCACCAGGGGCTCCCTGACTTTCAAACTTCCTCTTACTTGTGCTCACCCATTATGTGTGCCACAGCCCTCTATGGTTGTGTGGTTGGTGCATAGGAGGTGGGAGTGGTGGTTAGAAGGCACTGATCTGGGCTTATAAGGCTTCCAACTCATGTGGAGGCTTTTCTTCAGTGCAAACTCTAATCATTCATAATGAAGCATCTGCTGGATATATTTCTTGTTCTTTCAAAGCTCCTGAGCTGTTGTTGAAAAGAACAAGCTTGACCACGAATGACACCTGAATTGAGGACATAAACTGAGTAATGGATGAGGCTAACAGTAGTTTTTTTTTTTTTAGAAGAGTTTACATAACTATTGCCAATTATGCAAGATTGCTGTTAAGCCAGGCAACATTAAAGGCTGAGAGTTAGTGAGTCTGCTGGAGCACAGTCAGTGTGTTGTGGTGGGAAGTTTGGTGTGTCTCTGTGATTAGACACTTGAGCTCCATTCCTGTGTCCTTCCAGCTCTCAGTTTCCTCCTGGGGAACTGTGCCATCACTGCACGGGAGGAGGAAATGATAAATGCACAGAATACAGTGCCTGGCATAGCTTTGAGCAAGAATCACCAGAAACTTACATTTGTGGAACTTAAAGGTATCCAGGTATTTTCACCTTTATTAACTGCATCACTTCTTTTGACTTTGTAAGACTCCTGTAAGACATGCAGGGCAAGAAATCTCATGCCTATTTTTACAGTGAGGATGAGTAGGAAGTTAAGTATACTTGGACACAAGATCAAATCCTGCAGGAAAGATACTGGAAGTTTTCATCTGACTTTGAATCCTGTTATCTTTTTTAAAAGAATCATTAAAAATTCAGGTGAAATTCATGTAACATGATTTAACCATTTTAAAGTGAATAATTCAGTGGCATTTAGTACATCCATGAGACTGTGTGTAACTACCATCTCTATCTAGTCCTAAAAGTTTTACTCACCCCAAAAGGAAACTTTGTACCCATTAAGAAGTTGCTCTCCATTCCTCCCTGCCCCTACTGCTGGTAATCACAATGTGTGTTCTGTCCGTTACTTACCTATCCTGGATATTTCATATTCATGAAACCATATAATATGTGACTTTTGTTGTCTGGTTACTTTCACCTAGCATAATGTCTTGAGGTTCATTCATGTTATGACATGTATTGGTACTCATGCCTTTTTAGTGGAGTAATATTCCACTGTACATATATACTGTAATTTGCTTATCCACTCATCCATTAATGGATATTTGAAATGTTACCACTTTTCAGCTATTGTGAATATTGCTGCTGTGAACATGTACATACATGTATAACAACTTGTTTTTAATTCTTTTGGGTATACATGGAGGAGTGGAATTACTAGGCCATGTGATAATTTTGTTTAGCATCTTGATGAACTACTACACTGGTTTCCACAATGGCAGATTCATTTTACTCTCCCATGATCAACGTACAAGTGTTCTAATTTCTCCATATCCTTGCCAATACTTGTTATTGTCCTCTGCCTATTTTTAAAAATATTTTATTTATTTATTTGACAGAAAGAGATCACAAGTAGGCAGAAAGACAGGCAGAAAGAGAAGAGGAAGCAGGCTCCCTGCTGAGCAGAGAGCCCGATGCAGGTCTCAATCTCAGGACCCTGGGATCATGACCTGAGCGAAGGCAGAGGCTTTAACCCACTGAGCCACCCAGGAACCCCTCTGCCTATTTTTAATCAGATTTTTTGTTGCTGAGTTGTAAGAATTCTTTATATATTCTGGATACTAGACTCTTATCAGGTATATAATTTGCCAATATTTTCTCACATTAAGTAGTTTGTTTTTTTCATTCTCTTCATGTCTTTTCAATTAAACTAATCAATTAACTAATTCGTTTTAAGTAATCTCTACACCCAATGTGGGACTTGACTCTGCTTTTATGATTTTGGGTTCTTTTAGAATCCACATATGAGAGATTCTACATATGAGAGATACCACACAATATTTGTCTTTCTCTGTCTGACTTATCTCACTTAGCATAATGTCCTGAAAGTCTATCCGTTTTTTGCAAAGTGGAATAGTATTCCATTCTCTGGGTGTATCTAATTACCTATGATCTATCTATCTATCATGTATCTACCTATCTATCATCTATCTATCTATCTATCATCTATCATCTATCTGTCATAATCTATTATCTATCATCATCTACCTATATATTATCTATCATCTATCTATTATCTACCATGTATCTATCTATCATCATCATCAATCAATCCATCTATCTATCTTCTTTATCCATTCATCCATTGGAGGACACTTAGGTTGCTTTCATATCTGTCATGCTACAATAAACATGGGAGTGTGTATGTCTATTTGGTATCTTGTATTCATTTTCTTTGGATATATACACAGAAGTGGGATTACTAGATTCCATGGTAATTCTATTATCATTTTTTAAAAATTGAGATATAATTGACATATAACATTATATTAGTTTCAGGGGCACAATATAGTGATTTCATATTTGTATATATTGCAAAATGAATACCCAATATGTCTAGTAAACATCTATCATCACAGGCCATTAAACTTTTTTTTCTTTTGATGAGAACTTTTAAGATTTTTCTCTTATCAGCTTTCAAATATACAATACAGTTTTATTAACTATAGTTTCATGCTGTACATTACATCCCCATGACTTATTTATTTTATAACTGGAAGTTGGTAACTTTTGCCCCCCTTCACCCACCCAACCCCTGCCTCTGGCAACTACCAATCTATTCCCTGTATCTGTCAGTTCAGTTTCTCTTTCTCATCTTCCTCCTCTTCTTCTCACTCCCCTTCATCCTCCTTTCCTCTCCCCCACCCTCCTCCTTCTCCTCCTGCTCCCTCTCCTCTTTTTTTTTCAGTATAAAGAAAATTTTTATTTGAGAAAACAATAAAGAACCACTAAACAAAATTTCTTTTTTTTTTTAAATTTTATTTCTTTTCAGCGTAACAGTATTCATTGTTTTTGCACCACACCCAGTGCTCCATGCAATCCATGCCCTCTCCAATACCCACCACCTGGTTCCCCCAACCTCCTACCCCCCACCCCTTCAAAACCCTCAGATTGTTTTTCAGAGTCCATAGTCTCTCATGGTTCACCTCCCCTTCCAATTTCCCTCAACAGATCTTATTTATTTATTTGACAGAGAGAGACACATCGAGAGAATGAACACAAGCAGAGGGAGTGGGAGAGGGAGAAGCAGGCTCCTGCTGGCTGAGCAGGGAGCCCGATGTGGGTCTCCAGCTCAGAAGCCCGGGATCATGACCCTAGCCAAAAGCAGACACCCAACCACAGAGCCACCCAGGGACCCCTCTCCTTTTCCTCTTTCTCCTCCTCTTTCTCCTTCTTTTTAGATTCCACGTAAGTGAAATCGTATGGTATTTCTGTCTGACTTATTTTACTTAAGATAATGCTCTCAGGGTCCATCCATGCTATCATAAATAGCAAGATTTCTTATTTTTTTATGGCTAAATTCCAGTGTGTGTGTGTGTGTGTGTGTGTGTGTGTGTGTATTGCACTTTCTTTATCTACTCATGATTGATGGACACTTAAGATTGTTTCCATGTCTGGGCTTTTGTAAATAATGTTGCAATAAATGTGAGGGTGCATGTATCTTTTTGAGTTAGAGTTTTTCTTTCCTTTGGATAAATACCCAGAAGTACAATTGCTAGATCATATGGTAGTTCTATTTTTAATTTTTGAGGAACCTCCATATTGGTTTCCATAGTAGCTGCACCAATTTATGTTACTGCCAACAATGCACAAATGTTCTCTTCTCCACATTCTCACCAACACTTGTTATTTCTTGTCTTTTTGAAAATGGACATTCCAACAGGTGTGAGGTGATACCTCATTCTGGTTTTGATTTGGATTTCCCTGATGATTAGTGATTTTGAACACATTTTCATGTACCTATTGGCCATCTGTATGTTTTCTTTATCAAAGTTTGCATTCAGATCCTCTTTGCATTTTTAAAAATTGGATTGCTTTGTTTTTGCTATTGAGTTGTATGAGTTCTTTATAAATTTTGAATGTTAACTCCTTATCAGATGTATGATTTGCAAATATTTTTTTTCTAATAAGGAGGCTGAGTTTTTATTTGTTGATGGCTTCCTTTG
The DNA here is from genome assembly GCF_010015895.1 of Lontra canadensis. Taxonomy (NCBI): domain Eukaryota; kingdom Metazoa; phylum Chordata; class Mammalia; order Carnivora; family Mustelidae; genus Lontra; species Lontra canadensis. Next base: position 3,119,990 of record NW_022631130.1, on the reverse strand, counting down.
TTGTGCAGAAGTTTTTTTTTTTAATTTTTATTTCAGTGTAGTCCCACTCATTTATTTTTGCTTTTGTTTCTTTTGCTTTTGGTATTGGATACAAAAAAAATTCATCAACAAAACTGATGTCAAAGAGCTTACCACCTAGGTTTTTCATTTATTTGTTTGTTTGTTTGTTTAGCAGTTTTATGATTCAGGTCTTGCATTGAGGTCTTTAATCCATTTTTAGTTGACTTTTATTGTTAGATAGTAATCCAGTTTCATTATTTTTCATGTATCTGTCTAGTATCCCAGCATAATTTATTAAAGAGATTCTCCTTGCCTCTTTGTATGATCTTGGCTCCTGTGTCATAAATTAGTTGACCATAAAAATGTGGGTTTAATTCTGGGCTCTCTATTCTGTTCCACTGATTTATGTGTCTGATTCTATGCCATTACTGTTTTGATTACTATAGCTTTGTAATATTAGTTTAAAATTAAGAAGGTGATGACTCCATCTATATTCTTCTTTGTCAAGATTTCTTTGGCTATTCATGATCTTTTGTGGTTCCAATACAAATTTTAGGGTTGTTTGTTCTATTTCTTTGAAAAAGGACTTTAGAATTTTGATAGGGATTGTACTGAATCCGTAGACTGCTTCAGGCAGTATAGAAATTTTAACAGTATTAATTCTTCCAATCCATGACCATGGAACCTCTTGACATTTTGGACATATTTTTTTGTCTTCTTTAATTTCTTTAATCAAAATCATAGTTTTCACTGAACAAGTCTTTTATCTCCTTTGTTAAGTTTATTCCTAGGCATTTATTTTATTCTTTTTGATACAACTGTAGAGGGGATTGTTAATTTCTCTTTTGGATAGTTCATTATTGGTGTACAGAAACATGACAGCTTTTTGTAATTAATTTTGTATCCTGCAACTTTAGTGAATTTGTTTATTAATTCACAGTTTGTGGCATAACATAAGAACTATCAAAAGAATGTTTCATGTGTTTAAGATGAATGTATATTATGTTTTTTTTGGATGGAATGTTATGTATATGTCTGTTAAGTCCTTCTGGTCTAACATGTCTTTTTAAATTCAATGTTTTCTTATTGATTTTCTGTCTGGTGATCTATCCATTGATGAAAATGGAGTATTATAGTTTCCTCCTATTGTTGTATTGCTGTCTTTTTCTCTCTTTAGTACATTAATATTTACTTTACATGTTTAGGTGCTCCTTTGTCAGGTGTACAAATACCTATGAATCTTATATTCTCTTGTTGGATGGCACACTTTATCATTAATAATCTTCTTTGTCTCTTATTAAATCTCTCTTTTAAACTCTGTTTCATCTGAAAAAAAAAAAATTTCCCCAGCTTTCCTTTGGTTTCTTATTGTATGGAATATTTTTTTCCATTCCTTTACTTTCAGAATGTGTGTATCCTTACATATGAAGTAAGTCTCTTATAGACAGTATATAGATGGGTATTTTTAATTATTTTTTATTATTTTTTTAAAATTTCTTTTTAAATTATTTTTTATAAACATATAATATATTTTTATCCCCAGGGGTACAGGTCTGTGAATCACCAGGTTTACACACTTCACAACACTCACCATAGCACATACCCTGCCCAATGTCCATAACCCCATCCCCCTTCTCCCAACTCCCCTCCCCCCAGCAACCCTCAGTTTGTTTTGTGAGATTAAGAGTCACTTATGGTTTGTCTCCCTCCCAATCCCATCTTGTTTCATTTATTCTTCTCCTACCCCCTTAACTCCCCATGTTGCATCTCCACTTCCTCATATCAGGGAGATCATATGATAGTTGTCTTTCTCCTATTGACTTATTTTGCTAAGCATGATACTCTCTAGTTCCATCCATGTCATCACAAATGGCAAGATTTCATTTCTTTTGATGGCTGCATAGTATTCCATTGTGTATATATACCACATCTTCTTTATCCATTCATCTGTTGATGGACATCTAGGTTCTTTCCATAGTTTGGCTATTGCAGACATTGCTGCTATAAACATTTGGGAGCACGTGCCCCTTTGGATCATTACATTTGTATCTTTAGGGTAAATACCCAGGAGTGCAATTGCTGGGTCATAGGGTAGTTCTATTTTCAACATTTTGAGGAACCCCCAAGCTGTTTTCCAGAATGGTTGCACCAGCTTCGATTCCCACCAACAGTGTAGGAGGGATCCCCTTTCTCTGCATCCTTGCCAGCATCTGCCATTTCCTGACTGTTAATTTTAGCCATTCTGACTGTTGTGAGGTGATATCTCATTGTGGTTTTGATTTGTATTTCCCTAATGCCGAGTGATGTGGAGAACTTTTTCATGTGTCTGTTGGCCATCAGGATGTCTGCTTTGCAGAAATGTCTGTTCATGTCTTCCGCCTATTTCTTGATTGGATTATTTGTTCTTTGGGTGCTGAGTTTGCTAAGTTCTTTATAGACTCGGCCTTTTGGCTAAGATCAAGTGTATAGATTTTGGACACTAGCCCTTTATCTGATATATTGTTTGCAAATATCTTCTCCCATTCTGTCAGTTGTCTTTTGGTTTTGTTGATGTTTCCTTTGCTGTGCAAAAGCTTTTGATCTTGATGAAATCCCAATAGTTCATTTTTGCCCTTGCTTCTATTATCTTTGGTGATGTTCCTAGGAAGAAGTTGCTGCGTCTGAGGTCAAAGAGGTAGCTCCTGTGTTCTCCTCAAGGATTTTGATGGATTCCTTTCTCACATTGAGGTCCTTCATCCATTTTGAGCCTATTTTCGTGTGTGGTGTAAGAAAATGGTCCAATTTCATTTTTCTGCATGTGGCTGTCCAATTTTCCCAACACCATTTATTGAAGAGGCTGTCTTTTTTCCATTGGACATTCTTTCCTGCTTTGTTAAAGATTAGTTGATCATAGCGTTGAGGGTCTATTTCTGGGCTCTCTATTCTGTTCCATTGATCTATGTGTCTATTTTTGTGCCACTACCAAGCTCTCTTGATGATGACAGCTTTGTAATAGAGCTTGAAGTCCGGAATTGTGATGCCACCAACTTTGGCTTTCTTTTTCAATATTCCTTTGGCTATTCGAGGTCATTTCTGGTTCCATATAAATTTTAGGATTATATGTTCCATTTCTTTTGGAAAAAAAAAAAAGGATGGTATTTTGATAGGAATTGCATTAAATGTGTAGATTGCTTTAGGTAGCATAGACATTTTCACAATATTTATTCTTCCAATCCAAGAGCATGGAACATTTTTCCATTTCTTTGTGTCTTCCTCAATTTCTTTCATGAGTACTTTATAGTTTTCTGAGTATAGATTCTTAGCCTCTTTGGTTAGGTTTATTCCTAGGTATCTTATAGTTTTGGGTGCAATTGTAAATGGGATTGACTCCTTAATTTCTCTTTCTTCTGTCTTGTTGTTGGTGTAGAGAAATGCAACTGATTTCTGAGCATTGATTTTATATCCTGACACTTTACTGAATTCCTGTACAAGTTCTAGGAGTTTTGGAGTGGAGTCTTTTGAGTTTTCCACATATAGTATCATATCATCTGCAAAGAGTGATAGTTTGACTTCTTCTTTGCTGATTTGGATGCCTTTAATTTCCTTTTGTTGTCTGATTGCTGAGGCTAGGACTTCTAGTACTATGTTGAATAGCAGTGGTGATGATGGACATCCCTGCCGTGTTCCCGACCTTAGCAGAAAAGCTTTCAGTTTTTCTTCATTGAGAATGATATTTGCGGTGGGTTTTTCATACATGGCTTTGATAATATTGAGGTATGTGCCCTCTATCCCTACACTTTGAAGAGTTTTGATCAGGAAGGGATGCTGTACTTTGTCAAATGCTTTTTCAGCATCTATGAAGAGTATCATATGGTTCTTGTTCTTTCTTTTATTAATGTGTTGTATCACATTGATTGATTTGCGGATGTTGAACCAACCTTGCAGCCCTGGAATAAATCCCACTTGGTCGTGGTGAATAATCCTTTTAATGTACTGTTGAATCCTATTGGCTAGTATTTTGGTGAGAATTTTTGCATCTGTGTTCATCAAGGATATTGGTCTGTAGTTCTCTTTTTTGATGGGATCCTTGTCTGGTTTTGGGATCAAGGTGATGCTGGCCTCATAAAATGAGTTTGGAAGTTTTCCTTGCATTTCTATTTTTTGGAACAGTTTCAGGAGAATAGGAATTAGTTCTTCTTTAAATGTTTGGTAGAATTCCCCCGGGTAGCCGTCTGGCCCTGGGCTTTTGTTTATTTGGAGATTTTTGATGACTGTTTCAATCTCCTTACTGGTTATGGGTCTGTTCAGGTTTTCTTTTTCTTCCTGGTTCAGTTGTGGTAGTTTATATGTCTCTAAGAATGCATCCATTTCTTCTAGATTGTCATATTTGTTGGCGTAGAGTTGCTCATAGTATGTTCTTATGATTGTCTGTATTTCTTTGGTGTTAGTTGTGATCTCTCCTCTTTCATGATTTTATTTATTTAGGTTCTTTCTCTTTTCCTTCTGATAAGTCTGGCCAGACACTTAAAAATCTTATTAATTCTTTCAAAGAACCAGCTCCTAGTTTCATTGATTTGTTCTATTTTTTTTTTTTTTTTTGGTTTCTATTTCATTGATTTCTGCTCTGATCTTTATGATTTCTCTTCTCCTGCTGGGTTTAGGCTTTCTTTGTTGTTCTTTCTCCAGCTCCTTTAGGTGTAGGGTTAGGTTGTGTACCTGAGACCTTTCTTGTTTCTTGAGAAAGGCTTGTAGTGCTATATATTTTCCTCTCAGGACTGCCTTTGTTGTGTCCCACAGATTTTGAACGTTGTTTTTTCATTATCATTTGTTTCCATGAATTTTTTCAATTCTTCTTTAATATCCTGGTTGACCCATTCATTCTTTAGAAGGTTGCTGTTTAGTCTCCATGTATTTGGGTTCTTTTCAAATTTCCTCTTGTGATTGAGTTCTAGCTTCAGAGCATTGTGGTCTAAAAATATGCAGGGAATGATCCCAATCTTTTGATACCAGTTGAGACCTGATTTAGGACCGAGGATGTGATCTGTTCTGGAGAATGTTCCATGTGCACTAGAGATGAATGTGTATTCTGTTGCTTTGGGATGAAATGTTCTGAATATATCTGTGATATCCATCTGGTCCAGTGTGTCATTTAAGGCCTTTATTTCCTTGTTGATCTTTTTCTTGGATGATCTGTCCATTTCAGTGAGGGGAGTGTTAAAGTCCCCTACTATTATTGTATTATTGTCGATGTGTTTCTTTGATTTTGTTATTAATTCATATATGGTTGGCTGCTCCCATGTTAGGGGCATAGATATTTAAAATTGTTAGATCCTCTTGTTGGACGGATCCTTTGACTATGATATAGTGTCCTTCCTCATCTCTTATTATAGTCTTTGGCTTAAAATCTAATTGATCTGATATAAGGATTGCCACTCCTGCTTTCTTCTGAAGTCCATTAGCATGGTAAATTTTTTTCCAACTCCTCACTTTAAGTCTGGAGGTGTCTTCGGGTTTAAAATGAGTTTCTTGTAGGCAATATATAGATGGGTTTTGTTTTTTTATCCATTCTGATACCCTGTGTCTTTTGATTGGGGCATTTAGCCCATTAACATTCAGGGTAACTATTGAGAGATATGAATTTAGTTCCGTTGTATTGCGTGTAAGTGACTGTTACTATATATTATCTCTGTTCCTTTCTGATCTACTATTTTAGGCTCTCTCTTTGCTTAGAGGACCCCTTTCAATATTTCCTGTATGGCTGGTTTGGTGTTTACAAATTCTTTCAGGTTTTGTTTGTCCTGGAAGCTTTTAATCTCTCCTTCTATTTTCAATGATAGCCTAGCTGGATATAGTATTCTTGGCTGCATGTTTTTCTCGTTTAGTGCTCTGAATGTATCATGCCAGCTCTTTCTGGCCTGCCAGGTCTCTGTGGATAAGTCTGCTGCCAACCTAATATTTTTACCCTTGTATGTTACAGACTTCTTTTCCTGGGCTGCTTTCAGGATTTTCTCTTTGTCACTAAGACTTGTAAAGTTTAGTATTAGGTGACAGGGTGTGGAACTATTCTTATTGTTTTTGAGGGGGGTTCTCTGAACCTCCTGGATTTTGATGATTGTTCCCTTTACCATATTGGGAAATTCTCTCCAATAATTTCTCCAATATACCTTCTGCTCCCCTCTCTCTTTCTTCTTCTTCTGGAATCCCAATTATTCTCATGTTGTTTCATCTAATGGTGTCACTTATCTCTCAAATTCTGCCCTCGTGGTCCAGTAGCTGTTTGTCCCTCTTTTGCTCAGCTTCTTTATTCTCTGTCATTTAGTCTTCTATATCGCTAATTCTTTCTTCTGCCTCATTTATCCTAGCAGTCAGAGCCTCCATTTTTGATTGTACCTTATTAATAGCTTTTTTGATTTCAACTTGGTTAGATTTTAGTTCTTTTATTTCTCTAGAAAGGGCTTTTATATCTCCCAAGAGGGTTTCTCTAATATCTTGTATGCCTTTTCGAGTTCGGCTAGAAACTTGAGAATCGTCATTCTGAACTCTAGATCTGACATATTACCAATGTCTGTATTGATTATGTCCCTTGCCTTCGTTACTGCCTCTTGTTCTTTTTTTATGTCGTGAATTTTCCTGCCTTGTCATTTTGTCCAGATAAGAGTATATGAAGGAGCAAGTAAAATACTAAAAAGGTGGCAACGACCACAGGAAAATATGCTTTAACCAAATCAGAAGAGATCCCAAATTTTGAGGGGGGAGAAAGGGGATAAAAAGAGTTTCAGAAAGAAAAAAAAAAAGTAACAATTAAAAAAAAGAAAATGAATAAAGAAAAAATATAAAAAAGAAAAAAATATATATATTAGATAAACTAGTTAAAAATCGTTAAAAAAAAGAAAAAGGTAAATGTTAAAAAAATTTAACAGAAGAATGGAGAAAAAAATTGAAATAGAAAAAAAATTAAATTAACTGCAAGATTAAAGGATCATGGGGAGAAAGTCATGAGTTTCGTGCTTTGCTTTCTCCTCGTCTGGAATCCCGCTGCTCTCCTTGGTATTGAACCTGCTCTCCTTGGTAGGTGAATTTGTTCCTTGCTGGATTTCTTCTTGATCTTCTGGGTAGTGTAGTGATTGGAGTTAGCCTATTAACATTCAGGGTAACTATTGAGAGATATGAATTTAGTTCCGTTGTATTGCATGTAAGTGACTGTTACTGTATATTATCTCTGTTCCTTTCCGATCTACTACTTTTAGGCTCTCTCTTTGCTTAGAGGACCCCTTTCAATATTTCCTGTATGGCTGGTTTGGTGTTTACAAATTCTTTCAGGTTTTGTTTGTCCTGGAAGCTTTTAATCTCTCCTTCTATTTTCAATGATAGCCTAGCTGGATATAGTATTGCTGTTGTAGTCATTCTCAAGTGTCTTTGCCCCAGGTGGAATTGCACCACCCTTACCAGGGGCCAGGCTGAGTAATCTGCTCAGGTTTGCTTTCGGGAGCTTTTGTTCCCTGAGCACTTTCTATAGAGTTTCGGAGGACGGGAATGAAAATGGCGGCCTCCCGGTCTACGGCCCGGAGGAGCTGAGGGCTCGGGGCCCCTCCTCAGTGCACCCTCAGAGAATAGCGCCCAATCACTCTCATGTCCCTGGCCTCTGGCCTCGCTCTGAGCTCACCCAGCCTGTGACCTGTTTAAGGTAACCCCAAGCTGAGAACTCACTTCTTGGCTCTGTCTCTGTAGCCGGCTTCCCCGTTCTAATACCTGCAACCTCTGCGACACTCAGACACCCCGATCCTTCTGTGACCCTGCGGGACTTGGGGCCATGCTGACCCCACATGGGCTTCACTCCGCTTTAGCCTCTGGAGCGATATCCCTCAGTGGAACAGACTTTTAAAATTCCTGATTTAGTGCTCTGTTGCCTCGCCGCTTGCTGGGATCTGGCTCCTCCCCCCCACGGTTATCTTCCCGTTGGTTTGGATTCACTTCTCTGCCAATCCTACCTTTCAGAAAGTGGTCGATTTTCTGTTTCTAGAATTGTTGTTCTTCTCTTTGATCTCCCGTTGGATTTGTAGGTGTTTGCAATGTTTAGATAAGCTATCTAGCTGATCTCCTGCTACCTGATGTAGTCTCAGCCTGCTACTTCTCCACCATCTTGATTCCCCTCCTAATTTTTAAATTTTTTTTATAATCATATAATGTATTTTTATCCCCCGGGGTACAGGTTTGTGAATCGCCAGGTTTACACATTTCACCATACTCACTTAAAATGCTTTTTATTTAGAAATACTTTCAAACTTACAGAACAATTGTAAAAATCATAATAGAATATAAAATATTTATATACCTTTTATCCAGATTCAACTATTGATAACATTTCCCTCCATTTGCTTTCTTTCTTTATCCCTCTATACAAAATATATTTTTTCTAAGAAACCTTGTTACCTTTAAATACTTACTTGCTAAGAAAAGCCATATTCATATACTCCTCAATATAATTTTTAAAAAGATTTTATTTATTTATTTGACAGAGATCACAAGTAGGCAGAGAGAGGAAGGGCAGCAGGTCCCCTGCTGAGCAGAGAGCCAGATGCGGGGCTCGATCCCAGGACCCTGGGATCATTACCTGAGCCAAAGGCGGAGGCTTTAACCCACTGAGCCACCCAGGTGCCCCACCCTTCAGTATAATGATCAATTTCATTACATTTAACTTTTTTTCCCCTGATCTATTGATTATATTCCAGTTTTGTTAATTGACCCAATAATGTTCTTTATAGAATTTTCCCAGTTCCAATACAAGTCTAGTTCAGGATCAGGTATTTCATTAAAATTCAGTGTCTTTTTAGTTCCTTCTAATCTGGAAGTTTGTAGACAGCAGATTGTGGGGCTCAGTCCTTACAATCACATATATTAATTCCTCATAATAAATATATATGTACATATATATACATATAAAATTTAGGGGGCCATATATATATATATGTATATATATAATATATATATTTGCCATATATATATATATAACTGTGGGGCCATGTGTGTGTGTGTGTGTGTGTGTGTGTGTATGTATATATGTATGTATATATGTATATCTCCTATTGGTTTTGCCTTTGAAACCTAACTTTTAATTAGAAAAATAGAATATTAGTTATTTTGGGTTTGCCTGGTGTTTCTCATGGCTACATTTGGATTATGTATTTTTTTTTAAAGATTTTCTTTATTTATTTGACAGAGACCACAAGTAAGCAGAGAGGCAGGCAGAGAGAGAGGAGGAAGCAGGCTCCCTGTTGAGCAGAGCCCAATGCAGGGCTTGATCCCAGGACATTGGGGTCATGACCTGAGCCAAAGGCAGAGCCTTTAACCCACTGAGCCACCCAGGTGCCCCTGGATTATGTATTTTAGGCCAAAGTGCTAGAAAAGTGATATTATGTCCTTCTTAGAGAATCACATCTAGAGACATATGGAATCCTTCTGTTTGTCAGTGGTGATATTAATTTTAATCACTCGGTCAAGGTGTTGTTCCATTTCTCCATCTTATAACAATACCTTTTTTTCCTTGCAACTAATCTAATTAGCAACCCATAGAGACCACTTAAAGGCCATGCTAATATCTTGTTTCTCATATAAATTTCCCTCTAGATTTTGCATTCATTGATGCTGCCTGCTATCCCACTGCTGGTGCTGAACAGAGCCAGGTTGCAACTGAGTTGTGTGGCTTCAGGACCTGTGCTCTTTCTGGATGAAACCCCTGTCTCTGTCCACCATGACCCATGCATTCATGGCAGTCATGTGGCATCTTTCCAACCCAGACATTTATTTGAGTCCATACCTGGAATGATTCATAGACCTGGAGACTCTATGAAGACCCCAGGAGCATTTAGGAAAAATCCAGAAGAGTGAACAACTTACTATCTCTTTTAGGAAGCCCAAAAGAAGGCTTCAGTTCCAGATCTTTAGGGGATTGGGGCAATGCCTTCAGCACACAGAGCCTGTGCTCTGTCATGGTCAGCTAGAATCCTCTCTTTGACTAGGCCTTATATTTGGTTCCTTATAGGTTTTTTCCACTAAGCAAATCCCACCCTCTAGCTAAGCTCTCATTAATACTCCCAGAAAAGCCTTTAGTCTTTGCTCGTACATTTTTACAAAGCTCACTGTAAATGACCTTTGCTTTCACAAAGGATGCTAGATTCTATCTGGTTATTACCTTTTCCTATACCAAACATGCCCAGACCACCTGACCCTCTGTATTCTGGGCAATCCATTTAAGAGCCAGCATCACTTCGTGACTGGGCTCAGACATGGAGCTGGGGTATGGACAATTCTGGGTAATATTTAATCACCACTCCTTCTTTTAACTAACAGTAGGTATTTAGGTCGGGCCCTCCTCAAAGACAGGCCAGTCCTGGAGATGGTTGACTAAAGGCAATGACAGAGGTCATTACCACTTCAATTATGGTGTGTACTGTGGTCCAGAAACTGTGATGCTAGGACCTGAATTACACAGCTGATCAGGAGCTAAGCACCTGGCTTACACAGCTTTTTTACAGCTGATCTTCATAGCAACTTTTCAGGCTAGGCTTCAGTCTCTTATATGTATAGACAAGGAAACTAATGGCTAGTGAGACCGAGATTTTCCTAGGTCACACATCAGAGAACTGGTGTTTGGCCCTGATATGTCTGACTCCAGCATCTAGGCACTATCCACTTCTCCACTGTACTTTCTAGGTTGAGATGTTCTGATTATGTTCCAATAAACCAATATTATCCTATGCTATCTATGAATTCTGGCAAAGTGAGTGTATTTGTAGTAAAGCCAATCTATGGTTTTCAGAATTACCTATGAATTTGAGCTTCTTGATATTCATGTGCTGGGAAGAGGTGGAGAAAATTCCCATCATGCATGGCTGTAGGGTGGACAAACACAAGAGACTGCAGTAACTACAGTTATGATTTTTATAAAGAAATAAGAAGTATATATATTTGATTCTCCAGAAGCATTTTGTTGCTGATTTTCAAGTCCCACAGCAATTACTAGTTAATAAAAACATGTTTTAATATGCCAGCAGAAAATTGGTACTCTTTCCAATATGTGCCATGAAACAAATAACAGGAAGGGAGAAATTGAGCTCTCTCATTTCAGAAATAGAAAATGGATTTTTAAAAGTTCAGTTCATTACCAAGAGTAATTTTCTTATAATAAGTTTAACACTGACTGGCTCACTGAAAAACTTTGTCAAGGAAAATTACTACTTTTGAAACAAAATAAGGAAAGATATAATGTATTCTAAGAGCTTTTGTGTGGGTAGGTCCAGCAATCTATTCCTGCCCAGGGCCAGGGCAGGGTCTATAGTACCACTGGGACACAAGCCCATGGGTCTTGTTTCAGAAAAGAAGGAAGGACAGGGGTCAGGCCCTGCTTGGGAAGCTGCTTAGTCTCTCTGGAGGAAATGCGTGCTCTGTGTACATTTGTCCCCTAATAACCTACCTTCATATTCCTGAAAGTAGAATGTGCTAAACACTATTTATATTCATGAATACTGGATCTTTCTACCTCCAGGCACATGGGACAATTATGCTTCTCAGCTTTGCTGAAGCTTGGCATGTCCGTATGACTTGTTTGACCAATATCAATAATGAAAAATTGTATGTAACTACTGGTACATAAACAATGAATCTTGAAACACTGAAAAAATAAAGCAAAATTAAAAAATAAAGCTATTGAAAATATCATAAGAAATATTATGAACAACTTTATGCCAATAAATGTGGTAAATTAGGTGAATTATTTTTCTAAAAGAAAAAAACTACCAATGACATGAAAAAATAGAAATTATTCATTTTCTTTGTTAAAAATTTAAATTTGTACTTAAAATTCTTCTCCTAAAGAAATACACAGGTTCAGGTAGCTTTTCTGGTGAATTCTTCAGAACATTTCAAGAATAAATAACACAAATATTACATAAAATCTTCCAGAGAATAGAAAAATGAGAATGTTCTCAACTAGTATTATGAGCTCAGAATAAACAACATCCCAACACCTGACAAAGATATTTAAAGAAAGGAAAATTAGAAGCCAATTTTACTCACACACAGAGTTGCAAAAATTTCTAAATCAAATATTTTCAAAAAAGGAAAATATGTCTTACTAACAGGTTATTTAAGGATTGCAAGATTGGTATAACTTCAGGAATTAACACCCATATTATTAGAATAAAGGAGATTAATCACATTATTATCTAAATGGATGAAGAAAAATCACATATAAAATTTCAGTATACATTCATGATGAAAGTTTTATTTATAATTATAATTATAGTTATATATAATTATATAAATATAAGGTAATTATAAAGAAAAATATTTATTTATTTATTTTTGAAGTGGAAGTCTGCTCAGGTTGGGACCTGCATTGGTTTTCCTGCTCAGTGGGGAGTCTTCTTCTCCCCTACCTCTCACTTGTGCATGCATGCACACACACACACACACACACACACACACACAATCTCTCAAAGAAATAAAATCTTTAATAAAATAACTATATTGGGGGGAGGAGTTAAGATGGTGGAGAAGTAGGGGGACCTTGGCTTTTTTTGTCCCTCAAACATAACTGTATTGAGGTAAGATCACTTGGAACACCCAGGAAATTGATCTGAAGACTGGGAAAAGTATCTGCATGGTTGGAAGGAAACAGCATGGCAGGTGCTAGTTGAATGGAAGTAAATTGGGGGAGAGAAAAACTGTGGTGCTGTGGAGAGGAGTAAGCTCTTTTTGTGGGGTGAGAAAAGGAAGACAAGGAGGGAGAGGTTGAGAGAGTGTGGCATTGGGTTCACACAAGAAGAAAGCCTCTCTGGACCATGGACTGGGGAGTGAGGGACACTGAATGTTGCAGGGTTTTTTGCAAACAGCATGTGGAGCTCAAGCTCTGAAGTTGTAGCAGTACATGACTTTCACTGGAGTGGAGCTGTGGTGGGCAATCCTGGGGAGGAGGTGGGTGCTGGCCTGGGAGTGCACATTGGTGATGTAGGGATCTCCTGGGTTGCACTGGCAGAGAGCATTCCCTTCCTGGAGTACATTTGAAATAAGCCGTATTGCCTCTCCAAGCACTAAGGTCTCATCAGGCACCAGCAAATGGTCTTTCATCATCAGGGGACTGAGATGGGTGCAGAGGGTAAATAATCTGGTCACTGCTTTTCATTGTGCTAAACATGGATTCCATGTATCCTGTAGGCATGGGACTGTTTTTCTGGGACAAAGACACCAGAGACAGCATGGCAAGGGTCTACTCTGGAGGAGGGGAGCAGGTCCATTTGGTGCTGAGTTCTTTAAGATTTGGAGTTTTGGATCCCAGCCTCATGCCAAAGATAAAATGCAGAAAAGCTATGGCAACAGGTGAACTGATGGTCCTTGCTATTTTATGAGGGCTTCCTAAACAGCAGGTTTGTGATATCCCTTATCTGGGGATGAAGGAGTGGGGTGGCAGCATTCTCCCCTCTCCACCAACACTGTTTGACTTTAGAGAACAACACAGCCACTCCCAGTAGAGGTGGGAGCTACTCACCCTAAGCCCCTTCACCCTGTGCCTAGCAAGTGCATATTTGCTAGGGCAGGTATGATTTTGAGCCAGTGCAATAGGCCTCTCCCCCATAAGACCAGCACAGGCAACACCCCACGTGCACCAAATATCTGACCTTACAGTGCTTCAAAGTGTCACTTGCAGTTTCGGTGGAAATAGGACCCGCTTTATTCCACACCCCGCCCCCCGCTTTGGAATTAGTCCTGTTGTTTTTTATTCATTAATGTGCTTTACTTTAAATATTTCATTTTCTTTCTCTTTCTTTCTTTCTTTTGGAATCAGGCTTCTTCTTTTCTTCTCTTTTTCCTTTCTTTTTCTTTGGAATCAGGCTTATAGTTTTCTGATGGTCTGTTTGTTTTTTTCCATTCCTTTTTCTTCTCTCTCTCTCTCTCTTTTATTTTTGGATCAGGCTCTTCCCCTCCTCCTTTTTCCAGACTGAAATGCAACAGCAGAATACATACAACATTCACCAGAAAAACTTTTTAAAGTGCCAGGCCTAGGAAAGTGTATGATCCTTTTTAAATATAGTATTACTCTTAGGTGCAGGAAACATAACAAGTTTTCAAAACACACAAAAGACAGAAACTTTGCCAAAGTGAAAAGATGGAGAAATTCTCTCCAGAAGAAAGGTCAATAAGAAATCACAGTCAGTGACTAGCACAAGACAGATATAAGCACTGTATCTGAACAAGAATTTAGAACAATAGTCGTAAGACTACTAACTGGATTTGAAAAAGCATAGAAGATACCAGAGGAACCCTTGCTGCAGAGGTAAAAGACCTAAAAAGTAGTCAGGCTGAAATTTAAAAAAATGCTATAACTGAGATGCAAAACTGACTAGATATAATCACAATTGAGGATTAAAGAAGCAGAGAAGAGAATAGGTGATATAGAAGATAAAATGATGGAAAATAAGAAAGCTGAAAAGAAGAGGGAAAGAAACCTATTAGATCATGAAAGTACAGATAGGGAACTCATTGATTCCATAAAGTGATATAATATACTTAATATAGGAGTCCCAGAAGATGAGGAGGGGGATAAAGGTGAAGAAAGTTTATTTGAACAAAGTATTTCTGAGAACTTCTTTATTTTGGGGGAAGAAACAGGCATTCCAGATCAGGAGGCACAGAGAAGCCCCCTCAAATGCAACAAAAATAGATTAGTTCCTTGGCATACTATAGTGAAGCTTGCAAATTTCAAAGATAAAGAGAAAACCTTGAATGCAGCTTGGGACAAGGGGTCCTTAACCTACAAGGATAGACACATAAGGTTGGCAGCAGATGTGTCCATGCAGACTTGGCAGGCCAGAAAGGACTGGCATAACATATTCGATGGGAAAAATATGCAGACCAGGAGTTCACAAATACTGAAACAGCTCTTCAAAAAATATCAAAGGGGACCCTTTGAATGGGTGGGAGAGACCAAAAGCAACAAAGAATAGAAAGTGACAGAGACAACCTGCAGGAACAGTGACTATATAGGTAATACAATAGCGCTAAATTTATATATATCCATAATTATGCTGAATGGAAATGGACTAAATGCTTCAATCAAAAAGGTTTAGGGTATCAGAATGGATGAAAAAAAACCCCACAAAAACAAGACCCTATGATATGTTGATTACAAAGCACTGATTTTAGACCTAAACACACTTCCAGATTAAAAATGAGGGGGTGGAGAACTAATTATCATGCTAATGAACATCAAAAAAAGCTGGAGTTGCCATACTTAGAGAAACTAGATGTTATTTTATTCTTTGAAAAATATTTATTTATTTATTTTTAATATAATTAATTTTAAATAATAGTTGCCCTAGAATTTATTTAGATAGTTTTCATTTTCACCAAGGATAAAAAAGAAAAACAACCATGCCCCCAGACTTGTAATTCTACTTCTAAAGATTTATTCTATGGGAGTGCTCAGTCTGGTGCACAAATATATTTTATATATACAAAATTATTCATCTCAGCACTGTATTTAAAAAGATTTATTTCCTTTTTTAGAGAGCAATTGAAAGAGAGAGAAAAAGTGCACACAAATAGGGGAAAGAGGTAGGAGACAGAATCTCAAGAAGACTCCCTGGTGAGCACTGAGCCTGATGTGGAAACCAAGCATCAGAAGGTGAACTGATTGAGCCATCTACGTGCCCTCAGACAACTTAGACTTTAAACCAAAAGCTGTAGTAAAAGATGAGGAAGGATACTATATCATAATAAAGGGGGCTATCCAAAAAGAACATCTAATAATTGTAAATATTTATGCCCTTAACTTGGGAACAGCCAAATATATAAATCAATTAAGAACAAACTCAAAGAAACTCATTGATAGTAATACAATTATAGTAGGGGATTTTAACACCTCACTCACAGCAATGGACAGATCACCTAAGCAGAAGATCAACAAGGAAACAATGCCATTAGACCAGATAGACTTCATGAATATATTCAGAGAATTTCATCCAAAAGAAGCAGAATACCCATTCTTTTCACATGCACATGGAACATTCTCCAGAATAGATCACATACTGGGTCACAAATCGGGCCTAAACTCTAACACAAAGACTGAGATCTTACCATGCATATTTTCAGACCACAATGTTATGAAACTTGAAGTCAGCCACAAGAAAAAAAAATTAGAAAGACATCAAATATGTGAAGGCTAAAAGACATTGTACTAAAGAATGAATGGGTCAATCTGAAAATTAAAGAAAAATTAAAAAATACATGGAAGCAAATGAAAATGAAAACACAATGGTCAAAAACCTTTGGGATGCAACAAAAGCAGTTCCAAGAAGGAAGTATATAGCAATATGAGCCTTCCTCTAGAAACAAGAAAAATCTCCAATACACAACCTAACCTTACACCTAAAGGGACTGGGGGGAAAAAACAGCAAATAAAGTCTAAATCCATCAGGTAAAGAGAAATAAAAGAGATCAGAATAGAAATAAATGATATAGAAGTGATAAAAAAAACAGTAGAACAGGTCAATGGAACTATGAGCTGGTTCTTTGAAACAATTAATGAGATTGATAAAACCTTAGCCAGATGTATCAAAAAGAAAAGAGAAAGGAGCTAAATTAGTAAAATCATGAAGGAAAGAGGTTAGATCATAACCAACACTTCAGAAATGTAATTATAAGAGAATATTATGGACAATTATATGCCAACAAATTAGGCAATATGGAAGAAATGGATACATTTCTAGAAACATGTAAACTACTAAAACTGAGCCATGAAGAAATAGAAAATTTGAACAACTCACAACCAACAAAGACATTGAATCTGTATTCAAAAGTCTCCCAACAAACAAGAGTCCAGGGCTGGATGGTTTTCCAGGGGGAAATTTACCAAATATCTAAAGAAGAATTAATACCTATTCTGAAAAAGTTCCAAAAAATGGAAATGGAAGGAAAACTTTGAAACTCATTCCATGAGGCCAGCGTTACCTTGATTCCAAAACCAGACAAAGATGGCAATAAAAAGGGGAATTACAGACCAATATCGCTAATAAACATGGATGTCAAAATTCTTTTTTTTTTTTTAAGTTTTATTTATTTATTTGACAGAGAGAGACACAGCGAGAGAGGGAACACAAGCAGAGGGAGTGAGAGAAGGAGAAGCAGGCTCCCACTGAGCAGGGAGCCTGATGCAGGGCTTGATCCCAGGACCCTGGGATCATGACCTGATCTGAAGGCAGACACTTAATGACTGAGCCACCCAGGAGCCCCAGTGGATGCCAAAATTCTTACCAAAAGCATAGCTAATAGGATCCAACAATATATTAATAGTATTATTCACCCTGACCAAATGGGATTTATTCCTGAGCTTCAAGGGTGGTTCAATATTCACAAATCAATCAACATGATACACCACATTAATAAAGGAAAGCATGAGAATATCAATAGATGCAGCAAAGTATTTGATAAAATACTGCATCCTTTCAAGAAAGTAGGATAGAAGGAACATACCTCAAGAAAGTAGGATAGAAGGAATATACCTCAGAATCATAAAGGCCATATATGAAAGACCCACGGTGAATATAATCCTCAATGAGGAAAAACTGGGAGCTTTTCTGCTAAGGTCAGGAAATGCCAGGGATGACCACTCTCACCACTGTTGTTCAACCTAGTACTGGAAGTCCTAGACTCAGCAATCAGAAAACAAAAAGAAAAAAAAAAAGGCATCAAAATTGGCAAAGAAGATGTAAAACTCCCATTCTTCACAACAACATGATACATTACATAGACCCCCCCCCCCCGCAAAAATGCTAGAACTAATACAGGAATTCAGCAAAGTTGCAGGATATAAAATCCATGCACAGAAGTCTGTGCATTTCTTTACACCAATAATGAAGCAAGAAAAAAATTATGGAATTGATCACATTTATTACTGCACCAAAACCCATAAGATACCTAGGAATAAACCTAACCCAAGAGGCAAAAGATCTGTACTCTAAAAACTATAGAACACTTATGAAAGCAATTGAGGAAGACAGAAATTAAATGGAAAAGTGTTTCCACCAACATTGTAAGAGGGTTCCCCTTTCTTCACATCCTCTCCAACACATGTTGTTTACTGTCTTGTTAATTTTGGCCATTAGGGAGATTCAAATCAAAACCACATTGAGATACCACCTTACACCATTTAGAATGGCAAAAATTAACAAGACAGTAAACAACATGTGTTGGAGAGGATGTAGAGAAAGGGGACCACTCTTACACTGTTGGTGGGAATGCAAGTTGGTGCAGCCACTTTGGAAAACAGTGTGGAGATTTCTTAAGAAATTAAAAATAGAACTATCCTATGACCCTGCAATTGCACTACTGTGTATTTCCCCCAAAGATACAGATGTAGTAGATGTAGAAAAGAAGGGCCATCTGTACCCCAATGTTCATAGCAGCAATGGCCACAGTAGCCAACCTGTGGAAAAAAACAAATGCCCTTCAATGGACAAGTGGAAAAAGAAGATATGGTCCATATATACTATGGAGTATTATGCCTCCATCAGAAAGGATGAATACCCAACTTTTGTATCAACATGGGCGGGACTGGAAGAGATTATGCTGAGTGAAATAAATCAAGTAGAGAGGATCAATCATCATATGGTTTCACTTACTTACAGAGCACAAGGAATAACAGGAGGACATGAGGTGATGGAGAGAAGTGAGTTGGGGGAAATTGGAGGGGGAGATGAAGCATGAGAGACTGTGGACTCTGAGAAATAAACTGAGGGTTTTGGAGGGGAGGGGAGAGGGAGGTTCAGTGAACCTGGTGGTGGGTATTTTGGAGGGCACGTATTGCATGGAGCACTGGGTGTGGTGCATAGACAATGATTTCTGGAACACTGAGAAGAAATTAAAAAAAAAAAAGAAACCTACTCAGTTATTTGAAAGATAAGTCTTTTTTTCAACTCCTTACCTGTATGAAGCTGGATTTTCTTCTCCTATTCAGCCAAAACAATATATAACAATAGACTGAATGTTGAAGCAGATATGAGAAACCATCTATCTTATTGTGAGGGATGGTGCCAAAGAGGCACATTTCTCTTTCATCCCAACTCATGAACTGCATGACAGGACCAATGAGTGTTTGGGAGAACAGAAGCCAGGGTTCAGAGCAGATCATATTAAAGGGGCATGGATCTTACTAACTGCATCATGTACTCCATTAGGAGGCCTGCCTAGAAGCCCCTGGGAGCTTAGCCTGCATATTTCCCCAAAGGTCCCACACACACCCCAGTGCTTGAGCACCTCACCACCCACACCTCTCCTACTCCCAAAAGTGCAGGAGTCAGCGGTTGTAGGTGGCTGCCAGTGAGCATTCACAGAAAGCCTCCCTGAATTGGTGGGCTTGGGAGAAACCACAAACTTGAGCCCTGAGCTTTGCCCTAGGAAAGCATTTACCTGTCCTGTTTCCCAGAAGGCATACAAGCCTAAGAACTCTGCCACCAGAGGGAGAAAGGAGTAAAAAGCAGTTGTATGCATAAGAAAGGTCTGAGAAAACTTCAGAATCTGTGGTAGGAGTGACAGAAGGTATTTCTCTTCAGAAGCCACCTGTGGTAAGGGTGTCAGAACGTATTTCTCTCCAGAAGCCACCCAGTGAGTACTAGAGGAAGCTACTGCTCCTTCAAATTCAAAGACACATAGCCAGTAGGTCCACATCTAGGTAATCTATTTAACAGAATTTCATACCAATGTGTTTCCAAAAGTGTTCAAGGAAGCTCTATTTTGCAATAGCAAAAAAATTAAGCACACTCATTATCCATCAATAGTGAAATGGATAGATAACTTGTGGTTTATTCATATGATAAAATGTTATTCAGAAATGAGAATGAATCTTGGGTGCGTGATTAATGCAACATGAATCTCACAAAATGTTGTTGAATGAAAGAAGCAGGCACAAAAGACTAATAATCTATAATCCTATTTATATAAAGTTAAGAGCAAAACAAATCTGTGGTGCAGTTGTTCCCATGGGGGTAGTGACTGGAAGAGAACACAAAGAGGAGTTCTAGGATAATGGTAATATCTTTGTGTGGGTGGTAACTTCATGGATGCTTCGTCTTGTGAAGTCACACAACTGTACACTTTTGATTTGTGCCCTTTGTTGAATATATGTTTCTCCATGACATTTTCCATAAAAACAGATTGAAGTATACACAAACACACACACATATAAGCTGCAAAAATATAAAGAATATCTTTTTTTCATAGTCAATTATTGCATCCCCAAAGCATATTTTATTATTGCATTTTTCAAATATTATAGGTTGTTTTAAATTTATATTTCTAATAGCTTGTGAGGTTTGTCATCTTCTAAAATATATATTGGCCAGGGGTGTCTGGGTGGTTCAGTCAGTTAACTGGTCAACTCTTGATTTCAGCTCAGGTATATTAGGGTCCTGGGATCAGCCCCGCATTAGGCTTCATCCTTAACAGGGAGTCTATTTGAGATTCTCTTTCTCCCTGCCCCCACTCATGCTCCCTCTCTCTCTCTCAAATAAATAAATAAATAAATAAATAAATATCCAAGAATATATTTATTGACCATTTGGGTTTTCCCTTATGGATATGCATATTCATATGCTTCATCCATTTTTATTGTGCTTTGTCTTATTGATTTGTGAGAATTCTTCTCGTATTATAAATGATGAGCCCTTCATTTGTACATTTTACCTATATGCAAATTTTCTGTGGCTAGCATTATCATTTTGCTTATGGTCTTTTTTTCTTGTACAGAGATTTTAACTTTAAGATGGTCAAAATTAACAATATTCTGGAAATTGTGTATTTTTAAGCCTTGTTTTAGGTATCATTGTTTCCTCTAAGGCTGTAAAGGTATTCTGTATGTTTTGGAATACAATTATAGTAGCTTGCCATTCACATTTACTTCACATTGAATTTGTTTCTGGGTGTGAATAAGGTCGATTCTTTCATTATTTGGCCATACAGCTCATCTCTATTGCATCATTTATTGAAAACATCATTCTTCTTCATTTATTTGAAATGTTTTCTCTTTCATTTATCAAGTTTCAATAGATCTTTCTAATCTACCCTCCTGCCTTTATTTCTATTCACTTACCATATGACCAATACAAATGATCTCAATCACTATTTTATAACAAGTCATGTTATCTAGAAGGGTTTTCACCAACTTTTTTTTTTTATTTTAGAATTTTGGCTATTTTTGGCACTTAATATTCTTCCACATGCATTTTAAGATCACCTTATTGTATTTTTATTGTAGTTGCATGAACTTTGGAAGCATAATGGACATTTTTATGATATTGAGGCTTCCAGTTAAATCTGGAACATATCTCTATTTTCTTAGTACTTTTTCTATTTTCTGTCATATAGATCTTGTAATTTTCTCCACATCATTAGGAATATTGTAGTAATTCAACACTTCCAAATATCATCCAGTGCTCGTCACAAGAGGTGCACTCCTTAATTCCCATCACCTATTTAACCCATCCCCCTACACCTCCCCTCTGGTAACCATCAGTTTGTTCTCTATAACTATGTTTCTTGGGGGGCCTGGGTGGTTCAGTAAGTTGAAGCATCCAACTCTAGGTTTCAGTTTAGGTCATGACTTCAGGGTCATGATTTCAGGGCTGTGAGTTTGAGTTTCAAGTCAGGTGCCATGTTCAGCAGGGAGTCTGCTTCAGTTTCTCTCTCCCTCTGCTCCACAATTGGGTACATGCTCTCTCTAAAATAAGTAAACAAATCTTTAAAAAAATCTGTTTTTTCAAATGGTGTTGGGAAAATTGGACAGCCACATGCAGAAGAATGAAACTGGACATTTCCTTACACCACATACAAAAATAGACTCAAAATAGATGAAAGACCTCAATGTGAGACAGGAATCCATCAAAATCCTTAAGGAGAACACAGGCAGCAACCTCTTCAACCTCAGCAGCAGAAACTTCTTCCTAGAAACATCACCAAAGGCAAGGGAAGCAAGGACAAAAATGATCTATTGGGACTTCATCAAGATCAAAACTTTTGCACAACAAAGGAAAGAGTCAACAAAACCGAAAGACAACTGAAAGAAGGGGAGAAGATATTCACAAATGACATATCAGATAAAGGGCTAGTGTCCAAAATCTATAAAGAACTTATCAAACTCAACACCCAAAGGACAAATAATCTAATCAAGAAACGGGCAGAAGACATGAAAAGACATTTCTGCAAAGAAGACATCCAGATGGCCAACAGACACATGAAAAAGTGCTCCATATCACTTGGCATCAGGGAAATACAAATCAAAATCACAGTGAGATACCACCTCACACCAGTCAGAATGGCTAAAATTAACAAGTCAGGAAATGACAGATGTTGGCAAGGATGTCAAGAAAGGGGAACCCTCCTACACTGTTGGTGGGACTGTGAAGCTGGTGCAACCACTCTGGAAAACAGCATGGAGGTTCCTCAAAAAGTTGAAAATAGATCTACCCTATGACCCAGCAATCTCACTACTGAGTATTTACCCTAAAGATACAAATGTAGTGATCCAAAGGGGCACGAGCACCAAATGTTTATAGCAGCAATGTCCACAAAAGTCAACTATGGAAAAAAACTAGATTTCCATCAACAGATGAATGGATAAAGAAGATGTGGTATATATACACAATGGGATACTATGCAGCCATCGAAAGAAATGAAATCTTGCTATTTGCAACAACATGGATGGAACTAGAGGGTATCATGCTAAGTGAAATAAGTCGATCTGAGAAAGACAATTATCATATGTATGATCTCTCTGATATGAGGAATTTGAGAGGGAGGGTTGGGGGTTGCAGGGCATAGGGAGGGAAAAAACGAAACAAGATGGGATTGGGAGGGAGACAAACCATAAGAGACTCTTAATTTCATGAAACAGACTGAGGGTTGCTGGGGGTTGGGATAGGGTAGCTGGGTTATGGACATTGGGAAGGGTATATGGTATGGTGAGTGCTTTGAAATATGAAACATGATGATTCACAGACCTATACCCCTGGGGGCAAATAATACATTATAGATTAAAAAATACATAAATAAAAAATATGTTTCTTGATTTCTCACTCTCTCTCTTTTCCCCTTTTGTTTCCTAATTTCCATAAGGGAAATCGTATGGTATTTATCTTTCTCTGACTTATTTCACTTAGCATTATACTCTCTAGCTCCATCTTTGTTGTTGTAAATGGCAACATCTCATTCTTTTTTATGGATGGTTAATATTCTACTGTATGTACAAACCATGTCTTCTTTATCCATTCATCTATCAATGGACACTTTAGCTGCTTCCATAATTTCCATTATTGCAAATAACGCTGCTGTAAAAATTGAGGTGCATGTCTCCCTTTTAATCAGTATTTTTGTATTCTTTGGGTAAATACCCAGTAGTGCAATTGATGGATCATAGGGTAATTCTATTTTTAACTTTTTGAGGAATCTCCATACTAATTTCCATAGTGGCTACACAGGTTTGCATCCCCACCAACAGTGTGGGAGTGCTCCTTTTTCTCCACATCCTTGCCAACACCTGTTGTATCTTGTGTTTTGATTTTAGCTAGTCTCACAGGTGTGAGGTGATATCTAATGGTAGGTTTGACTTGCATTTCCCTGATGATGAATGATTTTGAGCATCTTTTCATGTGTCAGTTGGCCATCTGGATGTCTTCTGTGGAGAAATGTCTATTCGTGTCTTCAGCCCTTTTTAAATTGGATTTTTTTTTTTTTGAGTGTTGAGTTTTATAAGTTCTTTATATACTTTAGAAAACCCATAAACAGGCGTTCTCTCTCCCTCTCCCAACATGGCGGCCTCAGCAAAAAAGAAGAATAAGAAGGGGAAAACTATCTCCCTAACAGACTTTCTGGCTGAGGATGGAGGGACTGGGGGAGGAAGCACCTATGTCCCCAAACCAGTCAGCTGGGCTGATGAAACAGATGACCTGGAAGGAGATGTTTCAACCACTTGGCACAGTAATGATGACGACGTGTATAGGGCACCTCCAATTGACCGTTCTATCCTGCCCAATGCTCCACGGGCTGCTCGGGAACCCAATATCGACCGGAGCCGTCTTCCAAAATCGCCACCCTATACGGCTTTTCTAGGGAACCTGCCCTATGATGTGACAGAAGAATCCATTAAGGAATTCTTTAGAGGATTAAATATCAGTGCAGTGCGTTTACCTCGTGAACCCAGCAATCCAGAGAGGTTGAAAGGTTTTGGTTATGCTGAGTTTGAGGACCTGGATTCTTTGCTCAGTGCCCTGAGCCTCAACGAAGAGTCTCTAGGTAACAGGAGAATTCGAGTGGACGTTGCTGATCAAGCACAGGATAAAGACAGGGATGATCGTTCTTTTGGCCGAGATAGAAATCGGGATTCTGACAAAACAGATACAGACTGGAGGGCGCGACCTGCCACAGACAGCTTCGATGACTACCCACCGAGGAGAGGTGATGATAGCTTTGGAGACAAGTATCGAGATCGTTATGATTCAGATCGATACCCCGATGGGTATCGGGATGGGTATCGTGATGGCCCACGCCGAGATATGGATCGATATGGGGGCCGGGATCGCTATGATGACCGAGGCAGCAGAGACTACGACAGAGGCTATGATTCCAGGATAGGCAGTGGCAGAAGAGCATTTGGTAGTGGGTACCGTAGGGATGACGACTACAGAGGAGGCGGGGACCGCTATGAAGACCGATACGATAGACGAGACGATCGGTCATGGAGCTCCAGAGATGATTACTCTCGGGATGACTATAGGCGTGATGATAGAGGTCCCCCCCAAAGACCCAAACTGAATCTAAAGCCTCGGAGTACACCTAAGGAAGATGATTCCTCTGCTAGCACCTCCCAGTCCAGTCGAGCGGCCTCTATCTTTGGAGGGGCAAAGCCTGTTGACACAGCTGCTAGAGAGCGAGAAGTAGAAGAGCGGCTGCAGAAGGAGCAGGAGAAGCTGCAGCGCCAGCTGGATGAGCCAAAACTAGACCGTCGGCCCCGAGAGAGACACCCAAGCTGGCGAAGTGAAGAGACTCAGGAACGAGAACGGTCCAGGACAGGAAGTGAGTCATCACAGACTGGGACCTCGGCCACATCTGGCAGAAATGCACGAAGGAGAGAGAGTGAAAAGTCTCTAGAAAATGAAGCACCCAGTAAGGAGGAAGACTGTCACTCTCCAACTTCCAAGCCTCCCAAATCTGAACAGCCTCTGAAGGTAATGCCAGCCCCTCCGCCAAAGGAGAATGCTTGGGTGAAGCGAAGTTCCAACCCTCCTGCTCGATCGCAGAGCTCAGACACAGAGCAGCCATCCCCTACCAGTGGTGGGGGGAAAGTAGTTCCAGCTCAACCACCTGAGGAAGGACCAGCAAGGAGAGCAGATGAAAACAAAGTAGATGGGGTGAGTGTCCCAAAAGGCCAAAGTGGGAACTCCAGCCGTGGCCCAGGAGACGGAGGGAACAAGGACCACTGGAAGGAGTCAGATAGGAAAGATGGCAAAAAGGATCAAGACTCCCGATCTGCACCTGAGCCAAAGAAACCTGAAGAAAATCCAGCTTCCAAGTTCAGTTCTGCAAGCAAGTATGCTGCTCTCTCTGTTGATGGCGAAGATGAGAACGAGGGAGACGATTACACCGAATAGACCTCTGCATCCTGTGCTTTCTCCTAGTCTCTCCACCCTGGAACATTCGAGAGCAAATCAAACCTCTATCCAGACAAGACAATAAAACTCACCATCTCCTGGAAAAAAAAAAAAAAAAAAAAAAAGAAAACCCATAAACAAACCCACAATTATATGTTTAACTAATGTTCAACAAAGTGGGAAAGAATATCCAATGGGAAAAGGACAGTCACTTCAGCAAATGGTGTTGGGAAAATTGGACAGCAACATGCAAAGGAATAAAGCTTGATCACTTTCTTATGCCATACAAAAAATTAATTCAAAATGGATGAAAGACCTGGAACCATAAAATCCTAAAGAAGAACATAATCAGTAACCTCTTTGACATATGCTGTAGCAACCTTTTTCTAGATATGGCTCTTGAGGCAAGGGAAACAAAAGCAAAAATAAACTATTGGGACCATAGTGAAATAAAAATCATTCACACAGTGAAGGAAACCACTAACAAAACTAAAGCCAGGGCACCTGGTTGGCTCAGGCTTCAGCTCAGGTTTTGATACCAGGGTTCTGTTTTGGAGCCTAGTGTTTGAGTTCAGCTCCCTGCTTGGTGGGGTTCCTGCTTCTTCCTCTCCTTCTGCAGCTCTCCCTGCTTGAGCATACTTTCTCTGTCAAATAAACAAATAAAGTCTTTAAAAAAAACCCCAAAAGGCAACCTACAGAAATGGAAGAAGATATTTGCAAATGAAATA
Source organism: Lontra canadensis (assembly GCF_010015895.1). Lineage (NCBI taxonomy): Eukaryota > Metazoa > Chordata > Mammalia > Carnivora > Mustelidae > Lontra > Lontra canadensis. Next base: position 3,093,592 of record NW_022631130.1, on the reverse strand, counting down.
TCTGATAAAGGGTTAGTATCCAAAATATATAAAACGCACTTATTTTGAAGAACCCTGAATAATATATGGGAACTGTTGAATTGCTATAATATGCACCTGAAATTAATATAACACTATATGTTAACTATACTGGAATTTAAATTAAAAAATAAAAAATAAAAGGCAGCACATTACAAAAAAATCAGTTGTTCATATGTATGTCCATCTATTTCTGGACTTTTTATTTCATTCTATTTATCTATTTGTCTATCCTTATGCCAGTAGAATACTACCCTGATTATCATAGGTTATAAATTATAATCTTGAAATTAGGTAGTGTCAGTCCTCTGGCTTTGTTTTTATTCCCCTATATTGTTTTATACCTGTTCTAGGTCCTGTGGATTCTATATAGATTTTAGAAGAACTTTGTCAATTTCTACAAAGAACCCACAGAGATTTTGATTGGAAGTTAGTTGAATCTATAGAGGAATTCAGGGGGAACTGACATCTTAACAGTATTGAGTTTTCTGACCCATGAACAAACTACATCTCTCAATTTATTTAGACCTTTAAGTTTTCTCATCAGATTTTGTTGTTTACAGAGTACAGATCTTGTACAGCTTTTGTGAGGTTGGTTTCTCCATAAGTGTTTAATTGATTTTTGATATTATTGAAAATGGTATTTAAGGGCACCTGGGTGGCTCAGTTGTAAAGTGTCTGCTTTCGGCTCAGGTCATGATCCCAGAGTCCTGGGACTGAGTCCCACATTGGGCTCCCTGCTTGGTGGAAAGCCTTCTTCTCCCTCTCCCACTCCCCCTGCTTGTGTTCCCTCTGCCACTGTATCTCTGTCAAATAAATAAATAACATCTTTTTAAAAAAAGAAAATGATATTTTAAAAATGTCAATTTACAATTTTTTTGTTGCTAGTAGATATAAATCAATTTGATTTTTGTGTATTGATTCATGATGGACAGAGAACACAAATCACTTCAATCCTTTTAAATTTATTTTTTTAATTTGTTTTATTTATTTATTTATTTATTTGTATTTGTTTTATGTTGCAGAATATGGCTTATCTTAAATGTTCTGTATGAATTTTGATTTTGTTGGGTGGAGTGTTATATAAATATCATTTAAGTCAGGTTAAGTTATTGGTTCAAATCTCTATTCTTACTGATTTTCTTTTTTTTTTTTTAAAGACTTTATTTACTTATTTGACAGAGAGGGACACAGTGAGAGAGGGAGCACAAGCAGGGAAGTGGGAGAGGCAGAAGCAGGCTTCCTGCTGAACAGGGAACCCGATGTAGGGTTTGACCCCAGGACCCATGGATCATGACCTGAGCCAAAGGCAGATGCTTAATGGCTGAGGCACCCAGGCGCCCCTCTTACTGATTTCCTGTTGACATCTTCTATCAGTTATTCAGAGCAGGGTATTAAAACACTGACTAGATTGGTGGAACTGTCTATTACTCTGGGAGTTCTATCAGTCTTGGCATCTTGTATTTTAAAACTCTCTTATTAGGTGCATAAACATTTAGGATTGTTACGTACTCTTGATGAATTGACCCCTTTGTCATTATGTAATAACCTTTATTCCTGGTATTATTTATCTTCTGCAATCCACTTTGTATGATTGTAATGTAGTTATTCCAGTTTTCTTTTGATTTCTGATATTACCATTTTATAATCATACTTACTTTTCTTTCACCACAACCCTTGGCAGTCACTCATCTGTTCTTAATCTCTGTAATTTTGTCATTGCAAGAATGTTATATAAATAGTTCATATAGTGTGTGACCATTTGTTAGCATCTTTTTCTCCCACTTAGCATAATTACCTTGAGATCCATCCATGCTGTTGTGTGTATTGATAATTTGTTTCTTTTTATTCCTGAGCAGTATTCCATGGTATGTATATCCCAGTTTGCTTAACCTGTTCAAGAACATTTGGGTCGTTTCAGTTTTTGAATACTACAATAAAGCTACTAAGAACATTCGTGTATACGTTATTTTGTGAACATACATTTTAACTACTCTAGGATAAATGTCCTCAAAAGTGCGGTTGCTGGGCCATATAGAAAGTGAATATTCAGTTTCAAAGAAACTGCTGAATTAGTTTCCAGAATGGCTGTACTGTTTTACACACCCACTAGCAATGTATAAGAGGTCCAGTTTCTCCATATACTAGACAGCAATTTGTTTATGTTGTGTCTTGATGCAGTTCTCTTCCTGTTTCTTATGCTTGGGATTTATTGAACTTCCTGGATTTGTGGGTTTTTACTTTCTGTCATTGTAGTTTTTGCCAAATTTGCAAAAATTTCTGCCATTATTAATTCAAATATTTCAGATCCCCCTTCCCTTTTGCAGTATCCTCTTAATCCAGCACTCCAATTATTTACTGTATGTTAGGTTGCTTAAAATATTTCCTGTGATATTGTGATTTATAATAAGAAGTATATATTTGGTCTTCACCAATTTCTGGCACAGAGCTCCTGAAACCCTCAGAATTTCCTAAGTGATGTGAGCAATAAATTGTCTTTTGTTATGTTAATTATGTGACTCTGAAAGCACCTAAGGATGGGGGCTTGTTGCCAGGAGAGCCAGCCCTGTGAATAGAGAGTTGGAACTTTTCAGTATGAGCCCTCACCCTGGCCTCAGGGGAGGAGAGAAGAGCTGAAGATTAAGCTCAATCACTAATGGCTAATGATTTAATCAGTCATGTCTATAATGAAGCCTTCATAAAATCCCAGAAGGATAGGGTTCCTAGAGTTTTTGGGTTGGTGAACATGAGATATGGGAAGAGTGGTTCCCCCTGAGGATCTTGGAAGCTCTGCACCCTTTCCTCATGCCCAATGCATCTCTTCCAACGGGCTGTTCCTGAGTTATATCCTTTTACAACAAATTGGTAATCTGGTCAGTACAATGTTTCTCTGAGTTCTGTGAGCTCCCCTAGCAAATTAATTGAACCCAAGAAGGGAATGTATAACATGCAGTCAGTCAATCTGAAGCACAGGTGATTTCCTGGACTTGTAATTAGTATCTGATGGTAGGGGGTAGTTTTTGAAGGATTTAGCCCTTAACCTGTGGAATCTGGTGTCTCCAGGTAGATAGTGTCAGAAATGAGTTGAATTAAAGGATACCCAGCTGGTGTCGGGGAGTTTTCTGGTGGTATGGGGGGAAAACCATTGCACATTGGAATTGGGTGTTATAATTATGATGTCATTTTCTTTTCTTTCTTCTTCTTGATTCGTGTGTGTGTGTGTGTGTGTGTGTGTGTGTGTGTGTGGTTTTGGAGAGTTGTTTTTGGTATGTCTCTAAGTATTTGCTTCTCTAAGGTATTTTTCATCTTGTACATTGTGGTTTTCTCAGAGAGTTTTATTTCATTCTTTTTAAAAAAAAATCTTCATGTCTACACCTAGCCTTTATAATAATATAGAATAGGGTTTTAATGATTGATTTTTTTTTTTTTGAGAGAGAGAGAGTGGGGGGGGCAGAGGGAGAGGAGAATCTTTGTTTTAAATTTAAATTCAGTTGGACAACATATAGTACATCATGCATTTCAGATGTAGTGTTCAATAATTTATCAGTTGCTTACAACACAGTGCTCATCCCATCACATGCCCTCCTTAATACCCCTCCTCCCTACCCATCTCCCCTCCAGCAATCCTCAGTTTGTTTCCTATAGTGAAGAGACTCTGATATTTTTTCTCTCTCTCTGATGAGAGTTTTCCCTCCCTTTCCCTATGCTCCTCTGCTCTGTTTCTTGTATTATACATATGCGTGAAACCATATGATAACTGACTTTCTCCAGTTGACTTATTTTGTTCAGCATAATACCCTCCAGTTCCACCCACATCAATGTAAATGGTAAGTATTCATTCTTTCTGATGGCTGAGTAATACTCCATTGTATTTATATCACACCTTCTTTATCTATTGGCTCTTTCCACTATTTGACTATTGTGGACATTGCTGCTATAAACATTGGAGTGCATGTGTCCCAGCAGATCACTATAGTTATATCTTTGGGGTAAATACCTAGTAGTGCAATTGCTGGGTCATAGGGTAGCTCTATTTTCAACATCTTGAGGAACTTCCATAGTGTTTTCTAGAGTGGCTGTATGAGCTTGCATTCCCACCAACAGTGGAAGAGGGTTCCCCTTTCTCCATATCCTTGCCAACATCTATTATTTCCTGAGTTGTTAATTTTAGAAATTCTGACTAGTATGTGGTGATATTTCTTTGTGGTTTTGATTTGTATTTTCCTAATGTCAAGGGATGTGGAGTATTTTTTCATGTGTCGGTTGGCCATTTGTATGTCTTCTTTGGAGAAATGTCTGCTCATGTCTTCTAATTCTTGACTGGATTATTTGTTTTCTGGGTGTTGAATTTGATAAGTTCTTTATAGATTTTGGACACTAGACCTTTATCTGATATGTCATTTGCAATTATCTTCTCCCATACTGTAGGTTGCATTTTAGCTGTGTTGGCTGTTTCCTGTGCTTTGCAGAAGCTTTTTTATCTTGATGAAGAGAGTAAATCTTAAGCAGACCCCATATCCAGTGTGGATGACTCTGAGTTTATGACCTGAGCCAAAATCAAGAGTCACACAACCAACCGAGCCACCCAGGAGCTCCTTGATAATTGATTTAATGTTATGTCTACTAATTTTAACACCTGTTTTGGTTCTGAGTCTGTTTAATTCATTGATTAATTCCTTGTATTGGGTTGTTTTTTACCTGCTTATCTGCATGTCTGCTGATTTGGCTGGATGCCATATGTGATGAATTTTACTTTTTGATCGCTATATTTTCTTTGTCTTATAAATATTCTTGAGCTTTGTTTTGGGATATGATTAAGTTACTTAAAATGTCTTGACCTTTCTGGGTCTTACTTTTAATGTTTGCTAGGTGGGACCAGAGTTGCTCTCACTCTAACGTTCATAACCCATCTTACCAAGGTAAGACCTTCTGTGTGCTTCACCTAGTGCCCTGTGAATCCTGAGATCAGATCTTTGTGGGAAAAGGCATGATGCCTAGCCCTGGGTGAGCACTGGTTTTCATCCTTTCTAATCCTCTGAGGTGGAACTTGCCTAGCCTCAGGTGGGTCCTCACATGTATGCACTGACCAGTACTCAACTGAATTCCTTTGGGGATCCTCTGCAGATCTATAGAGCTCTCTCTGTCCATGGGGCTCTCTCCTCTTTGGTACTATCCTGAACTCTGGTCACCTCCTAGGACTCTCAGCTCTGTTCCCTGAATGCACTGGATCTGGTGGGCTCTGCCTCAATTGCCCTCCCTGTTCCATGGCCTGGAGCTCTTAGTGTGCAGTAAGCTGGGACAATTATAGGGCTCACCTCACTGGTTTCCCATCTCCTCATGATCACTGTTGTTCATGTCAGGGTCCTATACACTTTTGTTTAATGTATTTGTCCATTCTTGACATGTTCAGTAAATGGCAAGTCCTATCCTTATGGAAAGTGAAATTCTGCTAAACTAGTTTTATTTATATACACATGCTTACCAGTTTCTTTGTTAACTATTTTTTTTTCTTGTCCCTTATTCCTTTCTTCTAGATTCACTGGTTTTTATCTGATGTTCCTGGAGTTTAAGTTATAATTTTCTTGTGGATAATTATGCTCACACAAATGTAATTGTTTTCCCTTGAGTGTTTTGTAGTCTTGGTTTGGAGCACATGTTTCTTCTTCTTTCTTTCTTTCTTTCTTTTTTTTTTTTTGAATGGAATTATACTAGTTTCCTGTTGTGTAAAAGATTAGCACAACCCCAGAGGGTTGAAACAACATGAATTTATTTTATGACATTTTCCATGGATCAGGAGTCCAGCACAGCCTGGCTGTGTTCTCTGCTGAGGGTGTCACATGAAGTCAGCTGATGCTGTATTCTCATATGAAGTCGGGGCCCTTCCCAAACTCATCTAGGCTGTTTGCAGAATTCAGTCCTTGTGATTGTAGAATAAGATCCTGTTTCTCTCTCTCTTTTTTTGCAGGTGTCTTTCTTTTTTCTTTTCTTTTTCAGTGTTCCAAGATTCACTGTTTATACACCACACCCACTACTCCATGTAATACGTGCCCTCCTTATTACCCACCACCAGGCTCACCTAACACCCACCCCTCTCCCCAAAACACTCAGTTTGTTTCTCAGAGTCCACAGTCTCTCATCGTTCATCTCTTCTTCTGATTTTTCCCAATTCACTTATCCTTTCCTTCTCCTAATGTCCTCTTTGTTATTCCTTATGCTCTACAAGTAAGTGAGTAAAAAACAAAAAATAAAAAACAAACAAACCAAAAAAAAAAAACCAACCAAATAACATTCAAGTTATGGAATCAGTCCAAATGTCCTTTGACTGATGAATGGGTAAAAAAGAGGTGGAATATTAGTCAGCCATGAAAAGAATGCAATCTTGCCATTTGGAAAGACATGGATTGACCTAGAGATTCTTATGCTTAGGAAAGTAGGTCAGTCAGAGAAAGAAAACTACCATATGATTTCACTCATATTTGAAATTTAAGAAACAAAATAAAAAGAAAAAAAAAGCCAGATGCAAACTAAGAAACAAACTCTTACCTATACAGAAAAACCTGATGGTAATTGGATGGAAGGTGGGGGTGGGTGGGTTAAATAGCTGATGTACATTAAGGGGGGCACTTGTGATGAGCACTCGGGGTTATATGTAAGTTTTGAATCACTAAATTAAAAAACCAGAAACTAAAATTACACTGCATATTTACTAACAGGAATTTAAGTAAAACTTGAAAATATCATGTTAAAAAAATCCTGATGGCTAATGATGATGAACATTTTTTTCATATGTCTGTTAGCTATTTGTATGTAATCTTTGGAGAAGTGTCTGTTCATGTCTTCTGCCCATTTTTTGACATGATTATTTGTTTTTTTGAGTGTTGAATTTGAGAAGTTCTTTACAGACCTTGGATATCAGCCCTTTGTAGTGTCATTTGCGAATATCTTCTCCCATTCTGTGGGTTGCCTCCTTGTTTTGTTGACTATTTCTTTTGCTGGGCAGAAGCATTTTATCTTGATGAAGTCCCAAAAGTTCATTTTCACTTTTGTTTCCTTTGCCTTTGGAGACATGTCTTGAAAGAAGTTGTGTATTGATGTTGAAGAGATTACTGCCTATGTTTCCTCTAGGATTTTGATAGATTCCTACCTCATGTTGAGGTCTTTTATCCAGTTCAAGTTTATATTTCCGAGTTGGGGCAAATTGGAGGGGGAGATGAACCATGAGAGACTGTGGACTCTGAGAAACAAACTGAGGGTTTTGGAGGGGAGAGGGGTTTGGGGTTGGTGAGCCTGGTGGTGGGTATTAGGGACAGCACATACTGCATGGAGCACTGGGTGTGAAGCACAAACAATGAATCTGGGAACCTGAAAAATAAAATAAAATAAAATAAATCCTGTTTCTTGCTGCTGTTGACTGGGATTTCTTAGCTCCTCAGCCCCTCTACTCCCTGCCCTGTGGTCCCCTCCACAACATGGAGGTTTCTCCTTCAAGGCCAGCAAGTGTGTCTTTGCTGCTTTAAAACTCTGATTTCCTGTGTCTCTTCTAGATCTGGATAGATATGACTTGTGTGAATGGGTCAGGTCCACATGGAAAAAATCTCCCTTCGATTAACTCACAACCAACTGACTAATCACCTTAATTACATTGACAAAATTCCATTTGCTCTGTAATGTAACATGATCATGGGGGTGATATGCCATAACACTCACAGTCCTGCCCACACTGTGGGGGAGGGAGGCAGTCATACAAGGCATATATACCAGCAGGTGGGAACCTTGAGGTCAGCTTTGAATTCCACCTACCACAGTCTACCTCCTGGACCCCAGCAATTTAGATCCACTTCAAATGTTACCAAGAATCTAATCCCATTAGGGTGTTAGTCCAAGTATAAAATCTCATCTTCTAAATTAGGCCCAGGTGTGGATGATGCTCCTGGGTGTGATTTCCTTGGGTTCACTTCCTTCCCATCCATGGGCCTGTAAAACTGAGAAGAGAAGTTATCTGCCCAGCATTTCCAACATACAGAGTTGGCACAGACAAGATGATGGCCATTGGCATTCCTGCCTAAAAAGGGGGGAAAATAGAAGGTGAAAAGGAGTCACTACTCCATGTGGGTCTGACATCTATTTGGGTGAGTTCCAGCCAGAGACCCTTGATTAGGTTTTAAGGCCTGAGAATTAGCCCATTTTTCAGAGTTCTGTCTGCTGGGGTCTGAGTCATTTTTCCCTTCTGTGAAAGGTAGCAGGTGTTTGCAGCTGAAGAGTTTCCTCAACTGATTCTTGCTGCTAGAATCTGGGGTCTGGCTGCCTCTTTTCATTCTGTGGTCTCTCCCTCACTTTAGTCCAGGCTGGTAGTGTTTCTACCCCAGAGCAATTTTCCTCAAGAACTGTGCAGCCTCTGTGTGAACTGCACTGTGATTTGCTCCTTGGACAACAGCCACACTCACAGATCTGAGATGCTCTCCCCTCTATGTCTGGCTCTGGATGTGGTTTCTGAGGGCATAGGAAAGGGGCCAGGCTCTCTGGCTTGCTTGAAAAGAACTGTGAGGCACACCTTTAATCTGTTGAAAGAGCCATTCACTTATATGGCCAAATACTCTGACCATCTGACATTTCTGAGATTTTTCAAAATGTAGTATAGTCACACACTTGGCTTTTTCTCCATGCCATGTTTGTGAGCCTGGTGGTGGGTATTAAGGAGGGCATGTATTATATGGAGCACTGGGTGTGGTGCATAAACAATGATCTTGGAACACTGAAAAAAAAAAAAAAGGAAAACCATCTCTTAACTTCATCACCATTTGCCATCTGGATAGACTGAGAATCTCCCAAATCATCCAGTTCTGGTTCCTTTTTGCTTACACTTCTTTTCTCAACTTATCTCTCTGCTCACATTTTACTGTAACCAGCAACAATCAACTAGGCTACTTGCTTGGAAATCTCTTTGGCTGTGTATTCAAGTGTGTCACTTATGAGTTTTACTTTCCACCTAATTGCCCCACACAATTTTGCTGAATTGTCACCAATAAATAATGATTCTCCATATTTCAGTTTCCAATACTGTTTGTCACTTTCTACTGAGTCCTCCCCCATAGTATCCTCCACATATGAATTTGTACAAAATTTGTTCACTGCTTTTGAGGCTTTTTCTGTCATGCTCCTGACATTCTCCAGTCTCTGCCTGCTCTCCAGTTCCAAAGTCTCTGCTGCATGTTTAGCTATGGCAGCACCTCATGTCCAGGTAACTAAATCTGTATTAGTTAGTTCTGTATGGAAGCATAAGAAATTACCACTAACTTAGAACAATGTCCAATTATTAGTGTGAAGTTATTATTATATAGTTATGTACATTATTTGGTACATAATTCTTCAGGTTAGAAGTCAGTCACAGCACATCTGGGTTCTCTGCTCAGTTTCACTGAAGTCAAGGTGTGGCTGGGCTTTTTTCACTAGCTGGCTCTTGGGAAGAAGATGCTTCCAAGCTCATTCACCTTGTGAACAGAACACATTTCTTTTTGACTGTAGGGCCAAATCCCCATTTCCTTTCTGGCTGTCTAGCAGGTGGCTACCCACAGTCTTTGCCAAATGGCCTCTTTCTCCTTCAAAACCAGCAATGGAGAAGGGAGTTGAGGGAAATTGGAAGGGGAGGTGAACCATGAGACACTATGGACTCTGAAAAACAATCTGAGGGTTTTGAAGGGGTGGGGGGGTGGAAGGTTGGGGGATCCAGGTGGTGGGTATTGTAGAGGGCATGGATTGCATGGAGCACTGGGTGTGGTGCAAAAATAATGAATACTGTTACACTGAAAAAATAAAAAATTAAAAAAATAAAAAAAAACCCCAGCAATGGAGAATTCATTGTGCATTGACTCTTCCTCTTTTCAAATCCCTACTGCCAGGAAGAGCCACAGTGATTTATAAGGGCTCATTTGATTAAAGGCTCACCTGGGATAATCTCCCTTTCTTAAAGTCAACTGAGTAAGGCCCTTGGTTACATCTGCAAATATCTACTCACAGCAGTATGCAGATTAGTATATGGCTGAATAACTGGGAGAAGCAGTGTGTACCCACTAGGGATGGAAATCTTGGGGGGAAATCTTAGAATTCTTTCTACAAGAGGGACTCTGGGAGTTCTGAGTTGATGATGTGTTCTTCCAGAGAAAATTTTTATGTGTTGCTATGGTGGTTTCCAGGGATGTAATCTTTTGGGGACAACTTTTATTTTAATTTCCTGACTTAGAAGTCCTCAGATTGTATAAATACTATAAATTTGAGCCTCAAACATGCATGAAGGCAGGGAAGTGGTTGGAAATTCTCAAGGGAGTGTTTAGACCAAAGTAACAAAATTTATTGTCTCTTTATGCTTGCACATACATTTTTTTTCAAGTGTTTTCATCTTCTCTTCCTTCTCCTTCCTCTTCTCTTCCCTCCTCTTCTCCCTTTCTCCTCTTCCTCTTCCTTCTCCTACTTCCTCTTCTTCCTCCTCCCTTGTCCTCCTCTTACTCCTCATACTTCTTTTATGCAAAGGGTCCCCCCCACTGACTCCTCACCTACTTAATGCCGAAAGCTTTGCCTTCTGTTCCTTCATGATTGTTAAAACCTAATCCTCTAAGTTACCGTGATGGGCAACTACACTGACTCTTCCTGCCCTGGGACCTGGCAAAAACAGAATCAACTCACCCACTTGCCAATGTAATTTTTATATTAATTGACTTATTTTTTTAATTTAATTTTATTCTTTCAGTGTTCCAAAATCCATTGTTTATGTACCAGACCCAGTGCTCCACAAAACACATGCCTTCCTAATACCCACCACCAGGCTCAACTATCCCCTAACCCCCTCCCCTCTGAAACTCTCCATTTATTTCTCAGAGTCCATAGTCTCTCATGGTTCATCTCCCCCTCTGATTTACCTCAATTCACTTTTCCTTTCTTCTCAGAATGTCCTCCATGTCATTGCTTATGTTCTACAAGTAAGTGAAACCATATGATAATGACTCTCTTCTTGACTTATTTCACTCAGCATAATCTCTTCCAGTCCCATCCATGTTGATGCAAAAATTGGGTATTCATCCTTTCTGATGGAGGCATAATACTCATCAGTATATATGGACCATATCTTTTTTATCTATTCATCTGTTGAAGGGCATTTTGGTTCTTTCCATAGTTTGGCAACTGTGGCCATTGGTGCTATGAACATTGGGGATTCCGATGACCCTTCTTTTCACTACATCTGTATCTTTGGAGAAAATACCCAGTAGTGCAATTGCAGGGTCATAGGGTAGCTGCTATTTTTATTTATTCATTTTTTTTGAATTTAAGAAAAATTATTTTTTAAAATTTGTTTTTAGTGTTCCAGAATTCATTGTTTATGCACCACACCCAGTGCTCCATCCAATGTGTGCCCTCCATAACCCACCACTAGGCTAACCCAACCTTCCACCCCCCTTCCCCTCCAAAACCCTCAGTTTGTTTCTCAGAGTCCATAGTCACTCATGGTTCATCTCCTCCTCCTATTTCACCCAACTCACTTCTCTCCATCTCCCCATGTCCTCCGTGTTATTCATTATGCTCCACAAGTAAACAAAATCATATGGCAATTGACTCTCTCTTCTTGACTTATTTCACTCAGCAGAATCTCTTCCAGTCCTATCCATGTTGATACAAAAGTTGGGTATTCATCCTTTCTGATGGAGGCATAATACTCCATAGTATATATGGGCCATATCTTCTTTATCCATTTGTCTGTTGAAGGGCATTTGGTTTTTCCCAAAGGTTGGCGACTGTGGCCATTGATGCTATGCTACATTGGGGTACAGATGGCCCTTCTTTTCTACATCTACTACATCTGTATCTTTGGGGGAAATACACAGTAGTGCAACTGCAGGGTCATAGGATAGTTCTATTTTTAACTTCTTAAGAAATCTCCACACTGTTTTCCAAAGTGGCTGCACCAACTTGCATTCCCACCAACAGTGTAAGAGTGGTCCCCTTTCTCTACATCCTCTCCAACACATGTTGTTTACTGTCTTGTTAATTTTTGCCATTCTAAATGGTGTAAGGTGGTATCTCAATGTGGTTTTGATGTGAATCTCCCTGATGGTTAGTGATGTTGAACATTTTTTCATGTGTCTGATAGCCCTTTGTATGTCTTCACTGGAGAAGTGTCTGTTCATGTCTTCTGCCCATTTTTTTGACATGATTATCTGTCTTTTTTGGTGTTGAGTTTGAGGAGTTCTTTATAGATGTTGGATATCAGTCTGTTGCCTGTAGTGTCATTTGTGAATATCTTCTCCCATTCTGTGGGCTGCCTCTTTGTTTTGCTGACTCTTCCCTTTGCCATGCAGAAGCATTTTATCTTGGTGAAGTTCCGAAAGTCCATTTTTGCTTTTGTTTCCTCTGCATCTGGAGACATGTCTTGAAAGAAGTTGCTGTGGCCTATGTTGAAGATATTACTGCCTATATTCTCCTCCCAGATTTTAATGAATTCCTATCTCATGTTGAGGTCTTTCATTCATTTTGAGTTTATCTTTGTGTATGTTTTAAGAGAATGGTTGAGTTCCAAATTCTTCTATACAGAGCTGTCCAGTTTTCTCAGCACCATTTATTGAAGAGACTGTCTTTTTTTCACTGTATATTTTTTCCTACTTTGTCAAAGATCATTTGACCATAGAGTTGAGGGTACATATCTGGGCCCTCTACCTTGTTCCACTGGTCTACATGTATGTTTTTATGCCAGTACCATGCTATCTTCGTGATCACAGCTTTGCAGTAAAGCTTGAAATCAGGTAATGTGATGCCCCATGTTTTGTTTTTCTTTTTCAACATTTCCTTAGCAATTCAGGGTCCCTTCTGGTTCCATACAACTTTTAGGATTGTTTGTTCCAGCACTTTGAAAAATGCCCGTGGAATTTTGATTGGGAGGACACTGAAAGTATAGATTACTTTGGGCAGCATAGACATTTTAATAATGTTTATCCTTCTGATCCATGAGCATGGAAAGGTCTTCCATCTTTTTGTGTCTTCATCAATCTCTCTTTTTCTTTGCATTATTATATTTATTTTCAGTATAACAGTATTCATTGTTTTTGCACCACACCCAGTGCTCCATGCAATACATGCCCTCCATAATACCCACCACCTGGTTCCTCCAACCTCCCACCCCCCGCCCCTTCAAAACATTCAGGTTGTTTTTCAGAGTCCATAGTCTCTCATGGTTCACCTCCCCTTCCAATATCCCTCAACTCCTTTCTCCTCTCCATCTCCCCATGTCCTCCATGCTATTTGTTATGCTCCACAAATAAGTGAAACCATATGATAATTGACTCTCTCTGCTTGACATATTTCACTCAGCATAATCTCTTCCAGTCCCATCTATGTTGCTACAAAAGTTGGGTATTCATCCTTTCTGATAGAGGCATAATACTCCATAGTGTATATGGACCACAACTTCCTTATCCATTCGTCTGTTGAAGGGCATCTTGGTTCTTTCCACAGTTTGGCAACCGTGGCCATTGCTGCTATAAACGTTGGGGTACAGATGGCCCTTCTTTTCACTACATCTGTATCTTTGGGGTAAATACCCAGTAGTGCAATTGCAGGGTCATAGGGAAGCTCTATTTTTAATTTCTTGAGGAATCTCCACACTGTTCTTGATGGGAATACAAGTGGCTGCACCAACTTGCATTCCCACCAACAGTGTAAGAGAGTTCCCCTTTCTCCACATCCTCTCCAACACACGTTGTTTCCTGACTTGTTAATTTTTGCCATTCTAACTGGTGTAAGGTGGTATCTCAATGTGGTTTTAATTTGAATCTCCCTGATGGCTAGTGATGATGAACATTTTTTCATGTGTCTGAAGCCATTTGTATGTCTTCATTGGAGAAGTGTCTGTTCATATCTTCTGCCCATTTTTTAAAACATTTTTAAAATTTATTTTCAGCATAACAGTATTCATTGTTTTTGTACCACACCCAGTGCTCCATGCAATCCATGCCCTCTCTAATACCCACCACCTTGTTCTCCCAACATCCCACCCCCCACCTCTTCAAACCCTTCAGATTGTTTTTCAGAGTCCATAGTCTCTCATTGTTCACCTCCCCTTCCAATTTCCCCCAACTCCCTTCTCCTAACTCCCCATGTCCTCCATGCTATTTGTTATGCATTTTTTGATATGATTATTTGTTTTGTGTGTGTTGAATTTGAGGAGTTCTTTACAGATCCTGGATATCAACCTTTTGTCTGTACTGTCATTTGCAAATATCTTCTCCCATCCTGTGAGTTGCCTCTTTGTTTTCTTGACTGTTTCCTTTGCTGTGCAGAAGCTTTTGATCTTGATGAAGTCCCAAAAGTTTATTTTGGCTTTTGTTTCCTTTGCCTTTGGAGACCTCTCTTGAAAGAAGTTGCTGTGGCTGATATCAAAGTGGTTACTGCCTATGTTCTCCTCTAAGATTCTGATGGATTTCTGTCTCACATTGAGGTCTCTTATCCATTTTGAGTTTATCTTTGTGTATGGTGTAAGAGAATGGTTCAGTTTCATTCTTCTACATATAGCTGTCCAGTTTTCCCAGCACCATTTATTGAAGAGACTGTCTTTTTTCCACTGTATATTTTTTCCTGTTTTATCAAAGATTATTTGACCATAGAGTTGAGGATCCATATCTGAGCTCTCTACTCTGTTCCACTGGTGTATGTGTCTATTTTTATGCCAGTACCATGCTGTCTTGGTGATCACAGCTTTGTAGTAAAGCTTGAAATCAGGTAACGTGATGCCCCCAGTTTTCTTTTTGTTTTTCAACATTTCCTTAGGAATTCAGGGTCTCTTCTGATTCCATACAAATTATAGGATTATTTGCTCCAGCTCTTTGAAAAATACCGGTGGAATTTTGATCAGAATGGCATTAAAAGTATAGATTGCTCTAGGCAGTATAGACATTTCAACAATGTTTATTCTTCAGATCCAAGAGCATGGAATGGTCTTCCATCTTTTTGTGTCTTCAATTTCTTTCATGAGTTTTCTGTAGTTCCTCGAGTACAGATCCTTTACCTTTTAGGTTAGGTTTATTCCCAGGTATCTTATGGTTTTTGGTGCTATAGTAAATGGAACTGGTTCTCTAATTTCCCTTTCTATATTTTCATTGTTAGTGTGTAAGAGAGCAACTGATTTCTGTACATTGATTTTGTATCCTGCCACATTACTGAATTGCTGTATGAGTTCTAGTAGTTTGGGGGTGGAATCTTTTGGGTTTTCCATATAAAATATCATGTCATCTGCAAAGAGAAAGAGTTTGACTTCTTCATTGCCAATTTGAATACCTTTTATTTCTCTTTGTTGTCTGATTGCTGTTGCTAGTACTTCTAGTACTATGTTGAAAAACAGTGGGGGTCCTTTTCGTGTTCCTGATCTCAATGGGAAACTGTCATCTTTTCCCCATTGAGAATGACATTCCCTGTGGGTTTTTCATGGATGGATTTTATGATGTTGAGGAATGTTCCCTATATCCCTATACTTTGAAACGTTTTAGTCAGGAAGGAATGTGTACCTTGTCAAATGCTTTTTCTGCATCAATTCAGAGGGCCATTGTGTTCTTCTCTCTCTCTTATTGATTTGTTCTATCACATTGATTGATTTGAGAATGTTGAACTATCCTTGAAACCCAGGGATAAATCCCACCTGGTCGTGGTGAATAATCTTTTTAATGTACTGTTGGATCCTATTAGCTAGGATCTTGTTGAGAATCTTGGCATCCATATTCATCAGGGATATAGGTCTGAATTTCTCCTTTTTGATGGGGTCTTTGCCTGGGTCAGGGATCAAGGTAATATTGGCTTCCTACAAAGAGTCTGGAAGTTTTCCCTCCATTTCAATTTTTTGAAACTGCCTGAGGAGAATAGGTGTTATTTCTTTCTTTGAATGTTTGGTAGAATTCCCCAGGGACTCCATCACGTCCTGGGCTCTTGTTTTTTGGGAGGTTTTTGATCGGTCTTTTAATCTCATTAGTAGATATTGTTCTATTCAGCTTACCAATTTCTTCCTGTTTCAGTCTTGGAAGTTTATAGGTTCCAGGAATATATCCGTTTCTTCTAGGTTGCTTAACTTATTGACATATAACTGTCGATAATAATTTCTGATGATTGTTTCTATTTCCTTGGTGTTAGTCGTGATCTCTCCCTTTTCATTCATAATTTTATTAATTTGGGTCCTCTCTCTTTTCTTTTGGATTAGCTTGGCCAGTGATGTATCAATCTTATTGATTCATACTTTTAGTTTTTAGTTTCATTGATTCATACTTTTAGTTTTTAGTTTCATTGATGTGTTCTACTGTGTCTATAGTTTCTAACTCACTGATCTCTGCTGTAATCTTATTTTTCTTTTCCTTCTTGAGCATGAGGTTGGGTTAATTTGTTGTTGAATTTCCAGTTCTTTAAGTTGTATGGAGAGCTGGTGTATTCTGGATTTTTCAAGTTTTTTGGGGTGAGGCTTTGATGGCTGTGTATTTCTCCCTTAGAAGCACCTTTGCAGTATCCTATAGGTTTTTGACAGATGTGCCTTCATTCTCATTGGTTTCCATGAATTGTTGAAGTTCTTCCTTGATTTCCTGGTTGATCCAAACATTCTTAAGCAGGGTGTTTTTAGCTTCCAAGTGTTTGAATTCCTTCCAACCTTTTTCTTGTAGTTGAGTTCCAATTCCTGAGATTATGCAGGGAATAATCTCAATCTTTTGGTATTGGTTGAGTCCTGATTTGTGACCCAGTATGTGTTCTATTCTGGAGAAAGTTCCACGTGTACTCAAGAAGAATGAATATTGTGTTGTTTTAGGGTGGAATGTTCTGTATATATCTATGAGGTCCATCTGTTCCAATGCGTTACTCAAAGTTCTTGTCTCTTTATTGATTTTTTGCTTGGATGATCTGTCTAGTACTGTGAGTGAGGTGTTAAGATCCCCTACTATTAATGTATTCATATCAATATGACTATTTTGATTAACAGTTGGCTTATGTAGTTGGCTGCTCCCATATTGGGGGCATAAATATCTACAATTGTTAGATCTTCTTGATGGATATACCCTTTTAGAATGATTTGGTGTCCTTCTGTATCTCTGACTACATCCTTTAGCTTAAAATCTAATTTTTGTGATATGGTAATCACTACCCCAGCTTTCATTGAGTTCCACTGGCAGGAAAGATGCTTCTCCATCCCTTCACTTTCAGTCTGGATATATCTTTAGGTTCCCAATGTATCTCTTATAGACAACATATGGACGGGTCCTGTCATTTTATCCAAAGTGCAACCCAGTGCCATTTTATGGGAACATTTATGCTGTTCACGTTGAGAGTGATTATTGAAAGATAAGTTTTTATTGATATCATGTTGTCTGTGAAGTCCTTGTTTCTATAGTTTTTCTCAGTAAATTTCTGTTGTATGTCACTCTTCGGTTCTTTCTTCTTTTATTGAACCCCCCTTAATATTTCTTGTAGTGCCAACTTGGTGGTCCCATACTCTTTTAAACCTTGCCCTTCTTGGAAGCTTTTTATCTCCACATCCATTTTGAATATCAACCTTACTGAATAAAGTATTCTTGGCTGCATGTTCTACTCATTTAGTGGACTAAATATGTCTTGTGAGCCCTTTCTGGCTTGCCAGGTTTCTGTGGACAGGTCTGACATTTTTCTGATGGTCCTCCCTCTGTATGTAAGAAATCTCTTCCCCCTAGCTGCGCTTAATACATCTCTTCTGAATTTATGACTTGTGAATTTCACAATCACATAACTGGAGGTCTTTATACCCTTGTTGATCTTGGTGGTTTTCTCCTCTCTGCCTGTAGAACATGGCCACTTGTTCCATTCCCCAAATTAGGGAAATTTTCTTTTAGGATTTGGTCGTATGTTTTCTAGTCCTCTTTTTTTCTCCACAGCCTCAGAGATCCCAATAATTCTGACACTGGCATGTTTCATAGCATAATTTATTTCCCTAATTCTGCCTTTATGGCTTCTAAGCTGTTTGTTCCAATTTTTCTCGTGATCCTTCTTTTCTATGATTTTGTTTTCTAGATCACTAATTCAATCTTCTGCCTCATTTATCCTAGATGTTAGAGTATTTAGATTAGATTGGATCTCATTGATAGCTTACTTTTTTAAATTTTGGGGATCACTTTATTTTTTTTTATTTTATATATATATATTTTTTAATGAAAGACTTCTTTTATTATAATGTTCAGTTAGCCAACTGTCATATTATTGAGTTCCTATATGAGTTCTAGTAGTTTTGGGGTGGAGTCTTTTGGGTTTTTCATATAAAGTATCATATCATCTATGAAGAGAGAAAGTTTGACATTTTCATTGAAAATTTGAATACTTTATTTCTCTTTGTTGTCTAATTGCTGTTGCCAAAACTTCTAATACCGTATTGGAAAAGAGTGGCATGAGTGGGCATCCTTGTCGTATTCCTGATCTCAAAGGGAAGGCTGTCAGCTGTTCCCCATTGAGGAGGATATCTGCTATGGGTTTTTCATCAATAGATTTTATGAAGGTGGGGAATGTTCCCTCTATACCTATACTGTGAAGAGTTTCAATCAGGAATGGATGCTGTATTTTGTAAAATGCTTTTTCTGCATCAACTGAGAGGACCATGTAGTTTTTCTCTCTTCTCTTATTGATTTGTCCTATCACATTGATTGATTTGCAAATGTTGAATCACCCTTGCATCCCAGGGATAAATCCCACCTGGTCATGGTGGATAATCTTTTTAATGTACTGTTGGGGATACTATTAGCTAGGATCTTGTTGAGAATCTTGGCACCAATATTCATCATGGATATTAGTCTGAAATTCTCCTTTTTGGTGGGGTCCTTACCTGGTTTGGGGATCAAGGTAATGCTGGCTTCATAAAGAGTTTGGAAGTTTTCTCTCTGTTTAAATCTTTTAAAAACTACTTCAGGAGAATAGGTATTATTTCTTCTTTGAAAGATTGGTAGAATTCCCCAGGGAATCCCTCAGGTCCTGAGCTCTTGTTTTTTGGGAGGTTTTTGAACACTGCTTCAGTCTTGTTACTAGATATTGGTCTATTCATGTTGTCAGTTTCTTCCTGATTCACTTTTGGAAGTTTATGTTTCCAGGAATGTATTTATTTTGTCTAGGTTGCTTAACTTATTGGCATATAACTGTTGATAATAACTTCTGATGATTGTTTCTATTTCCTTGGTGTTAGTCATGATTCAGTAATGTGGCAGGATACAAAATCATTGTACAGAAATCAGTTGCATTCTTATACATTAATAATGAAAATACAGAAAGGGAAATTAGAGAATTGATTCCATTTACTATAGCACCAAGCACAAGATATCTGAGAATAAAGCTAAGCAAAGAGGTAAAGAATCTGTACTCAAGGAGCTACAGAACACTCATGAGAGAAATTGAAGAGGACACAAAAAGATGGAAGACCTTTCCATGCTCATGGATCAGAAGAATAAACATTGTTAAAATGTCTATGCTGCCCAAACTAATCTATACTTTCAGTGCCCTCCAAATCAGAATTCTTTGGGCATTTTTCAAAGTGCTGGAACAAACAATCCTAAAACTTGTATGGAACCAGATGGGACCCTGAATTGCTAAGGGAATGTTGAAAAAGAAAAACAAAACTGGGGGCATCGTATTGCCTGAATCAAGCTTTACTACAAAGCTGTGATCACCAAGACAGCATGGTACTGGCACAAAAACAGACACATAGACCATTTGAAGAGAGTTGAGAGCCCAGATATGGACCCTCACCTCTGTGTCAAATAATCTTTGACGAAGCAGGAAATTTTTTCCTGCTATTTACAGTGGAAAAAAAAGATAGTCTCTTAAATAAATTGTGCTGGGAAAATTGGACAGCTATGTGTAGAAGAATGAAATTTGACCATTCTCTTACACCATATACAAAGATAAACTCGAAATAATAAAAGACCTCAGTATGAGGCAGAATTCCATCAGAATCCTAGAGGAGAACATAGGCAGTAACCTCTTTGACATCGGCCACAGCAACTTCTTTTAAGATATGTCTCTAAAGGCAAAGGAAACAGAAATGAAAATGAACTTTTGGGACTTCTTCAAGATCGAAAGCTTCTGCACAGTAAAGGAAACAGTCAATAAAACAAAGAGGCAACCCATGGAATGGGAGAAGATATTCACAAATGACAGTATAAAGGACCGCTTTCCAAGATCTATAAAGAATTCCTCAAGCTCAACACTCAAGAAGCAGATAATCATGTCAAGAAAATGGGTAGAAGATATGAACAGACATTTCTCCAAAGAAGACATACAAATGATTAACAGACACACGAAAAAATGTTCATCATCATTAGCCATCAGAGAGATTCAAATGAAAACCACATTGAGATACCACCTTACACCAGTTAGAATGGCAAAAATTAACAAAGCAAGAAAGAACAAATATTGGAGAAGATGTGGAGAAAGGGGAATCCTCTTACACTGTTGGTGGAAATGCAAGTTGGTACATCCCCTTTGGAAAACAGTGTGGAGATTCCTCAGGTAATTAAAAATAGAGCTACCCTATGACCCTGCCATAGCACTACCGGGTGTTTCCCCCAAAGATACAGATGTAGTGAAAGAAGGGCCATCTGAACCCCCAATGTTCATAACAATTGCACAGTCACCAAACTGTGGAAAGAACCAAGATGTCCTTCAACAGAAGAATGGATAAAGAAGATGTGGTCCATATATACAATGGAATATTATGCCTCTATCAGATAGGATGAATACTGAACTTTTGTATCAACATGGATGGGACTGGAAGAGATTATGCTGAGTGAAATAAGTGAAGCAGAGACAGTCAATTATCATATGGCTTCACTTACTTGTGGGGCATAAGGAATAACACAGATGACATTGCAAGAAAGAGAGAAGTGAGATGGGGGAAATCATAGGGGAACACAAACCATGAGACACTATGGACTCTGAGAAACTGAGAAAATGAGGGTCTTGGAGGGGAGAGGTGTGAGGGGTTTGGTGAGCCTGGTATTTGATATTAAGGAGGGCACATATTGCATGGAGCACTGGGTGTGGTGCATAAACAATGAATCTTGGAACACGGAGGATATAAAATTAAATTAAAAACATTAGAAGGACCACAAATACAGGGAGATTAAAGAACATCCTACTAAAGAAAGAATGGATAAGCCAGGAAATTAAAGGAAATTAAAAAATACTTGGAAGCAAATGCAAATGAAAGCACAACTATTCAGAACCTTTGGGATGTAGTAAAGGTCATCCTAAGAGGGAAGTATATAGCAATACAGGATTCCTTCAGGATGTAAGTAGATTCTCAAATACACAATCTACACATACATCTAAAGGAGCTGGAAAAAGAGCAGTAAATAAAGTCTAAATCCAGCAGAAGAGAAATAATAAATGTCAGAGCAGAAATCAATGATGAAGAAATAAAAAAAATAAAGTAGAACAGGTCAAAGAAACTAGGTGTTGGTTATTTGAAAAATTAATAAGATCAATAAACCCCAGACACACTTATCAAAAAGAAAGGACAAAGGATCCAAGTAAATAAATCTTGAATGAAAGAGTCTCCTCATCACAGCCAACACTACAGAAATATGGATAATTTTAAGAGACTTATGAGCAATTGTATGTCAACAAATTAGAAAATCTGGAAGAAATGGATACATTCCTAGAAACATACAAACTGCCCAAACAGGAAGAAATAGAAAACCTGATCAGACCATAACCAGCAAAGAAATTGAATCAGTAATCAAAAATCTCCCAAAAAACACAAGTCCAGGGCTGGATGGCCTCCCAGGTGAATTCTACCAAACATTTAAAGAAGACTTAATACCTATTCTTCTGAAATTGTTTAAAAAAATAGAAATGGAAGGAAAACTTGCAAACTCATTCGATGATGCCAGCATTACCTTGATCCCAAAATCACACAAGACCCCACTAAAAAGGAGAATTACAGATCAGTATGCATGATGAACATTGATGCAAAAATTCTCACCATTCTCATCAGAAGATTAGCCAATAAGATATAAGACTGCATTAAAAGGATTATTCACCATGACTAAGTGTGATTTATTCCTGGGCTTCAGGGGTGGTTCAACATCCCTAAATAAATCAATGTTATAACCACATTAATAAAAGATGGAATAAAAACCATATGACCCTCTCAATAGATGCAGAAAAAAATCTGACAAAATACAACATCCTTTCTTGATAAAAACCCTCCACCATATAGAGAAAGAGGGAACATAAGTCAGTTATCATAAAACTGCTTATGAACGACTCAAAGTGAACATTATCCTTAATGGGGAAAAACTGAGAGCTTTTCTCCTAAGATGAGGATCACAACAGGGATCTCTGCTCTCACCACTGTTGTTCAGCATAGGAAGTCCTATGAGGAAAATAAATAAAAGGCATCCAAATCAGCAAAGAAGTCAAACTTTGTAGATGACATGATACTTTATGTAGAAAATCTGGAAGACTCCACCAAAAATTTGTTAGAACTTATACAGGAAATTAGGAAAGTGGCAGGATATAAAATCCATGCACAGAAGTCTGTTGCATTTCTATACACTAACAATGAGGCAAAAGAAAGAGAAATCAAGGAACATATTCCATTTATAACTGCACCCAAACCCATGAGATACCTAGGAATAAACCTAACCAAAGAGGTTAAGGATACATACTCTGAAAGCAATAGAACACTTATGAAATAAACTGAAGAGGACACAAAGAAATGGGGAAACATTCTATGCTCATGGATTGGAAGAAAAATATTGTTAAAATTTCTATGCTACCCAAAGCATTCTACATTTTCAGGGAAATCCCTATCAAAACACCATCAACATTTTTTCACAGGGCTAGAACAAACAATCCTAAAGTTTGTGTGGAACCAGAAAAGACCCCAAATAGCCAAAACAATCCTGAAAAAAGAAAAGAAATGCTGGAAACATCATGATTCTAGACTTCAAGCTGTATTACAAAACTATAGTTATCAAGACAGTATGGTGCTGGCACACAAAAAAAAGGCATATAGATTAATGGAACAGCATAGAGAACCCAGAAATGGACCCTCAACTCTATGGTCAAGTAATCTTCAACAAAGCAGAAAAGACCATCCAACAGAATAAAGGACAGTCTCTTCAACAAACGGTGCTAAGGAAACTGGACAGCTACATGCAGAAGAATGAACCTGGACCACTTTCTTACACCATACACACAGATAAACTCAAAATGGGTGAAAGACCTAACTGTGAGACAGAAATCCATCAAAATCCTAGAGGAAAACACAGGTAGAAACTTCTTTGACCTTAGCCACAGCAAGTTCTTAGCAGACACATCTCTAGAGGCAGAGAAAACAAAAGCAAAATGAACAATTGGAACTTCATCGGGATAAAAGCTTTTGCACAGCAGAGTCAACAAAACTAAAAGGCAACCTACAGAATCGGAAAAGATATTTGCAAATGTCTTACCAGGTAAAAGGTTGATTTGCAAAATCTATAAAGAACTTACCAAACTCAACACCCAAAAAACAAATCCAGTCAGGGAATGGGCAGAAGACATGAACAGACATTTCTCCAATGAAGACATACAAATGGCCAACAGACATATGAAAAAAATGCTCAACATCACTTCGCATCAGGGAAATACAAATCAAAACCAAGACAGATACCACCTCACAACAGTCAGAATGGCTAAAAGAAACAAGTCAGGAAATGACAGATGTTGGTGAGGATGGGGAGAAAGAGGAACTTTCTTGTACTATTGGTGGGGATGCAAACTGGTGTGGCCACTGTGAGAAATAGTACAGAGGTTTCCCAAAAAGTTAAAAATAGAGCTACTGTACAATCCAGCAATTGCACAACTGTGTATTTATCCAAATGATACAAACAGTGATTCGAAGGGGCACCTACACCCCAATGTTCATAGCAGTAATGTCCACAATAACTGAACAATAGAAAAAGCCTGTGTTCATCGACTAACCTCTTTGGTTAGGTTTATTCCTAGGTATCTTATGGCTTTTTTTTTTGGGGGGGGGGGTTAGGTCCATATTTTTTTTTCTGATTTGTAATTTTATTTTATTTTATTTTTCAGTGTTCTAAAATTCATTGTTTATGCACCACACCCTGTGCTCCATGCAATACGTGCCCTCCATAATACCCATCACTAGGCTCACACAATGCCCTACTCCCTCCCCTTCCAAATCCTCAGTTTGTTTCTCAGAGTCCACAGTCTCTCATGTTTTGTCTCCCCCTCTGATTTCCCCCAACTTTTATGGCTTTTTTTTTTTGGTATATATTATTGTTGATTTTTTATTACATTAACATATTATTTGTTTCAGGGGTATAGGTCTGTGATTTATCAGTCTTACACAATTCACAGCACTCACCATATCACATGCCCTCCCTAATTTCCATCAATTAGCCAGCCCATCCCTCTTGCCCCCCAACCCTCCAGCATCCCTCAGTTTGTTTCCTGAGACTGAGAGTCTCTAATGTTAATTTTAAAATAAATTAGTCCATATTAAAACTTTCTTAGTTTCAATTTTAATATGACAAACATCAGGTATAACTCACACAAACAAAATCTCTTCAGGTTCCTTAATAATTTTTAAGTGTATAAATAGCATACTGCTCCTAGGTATATTTTGAAGAGGAGACTCTTGCCACTGGCTGGGCCAAATAGCACCAGCAGTAGTGAGTGAGCACTCCACCCACATTCTTGGGAGTCTCTGACTATTGGATGTGAAATGGTCTTTTATTGTGGTTCCAATTTATAGATCTTTGATAACAAATGAAGCTGCACACTATACTCATATGGTTATTATGATGGTTGTCTTCATCCTGGGAAATGCCTGTTTATGAATTTTGTTCATTTTTGGGGGGGCTTATTAGTCTCTTTTTAAAATCAAGTCAGTAGAATTCTTTATATATGTTGGATAAGATAATTTGTGAGCATCTTTTCCCAGTTCCTGAGTGGCTTTTTCTCTCTGTGATGTCATTTGATATACAAATGTTCTTAACTTTAATAAGGTTGAAATAATCCATACTTTTTTTTTAAATTTTATTTTTTATAAACATATATTTTTTTCCCCAGGGGTACAGGTCTGTGAATTGCCAGGTTTACACACTTCCCCGCACTCATCATAGCACATACCCTCCCCAATGTCCATAATAACCCCACCCCCCCAACCCCCCTCCCCCCAGCAACCCTCAGTTTGTTTTGTGAGATTAAGAGTCACTTATGGTTTATCTCCCTCCCAATCCCATCTTGCTTCATTTACTCTTCTCCTACCCCATTAACCCCCCATGTTGCATCTCCTCTCCCTCATATCAGGGAGATCATATGATAGTTGTCTTATTTCGCTAAGCATGATACCCTCTAGTTCCATCCACGTCGTCGCAAATGGCAAGATTTCATTTCTTTTGATGGCTGCATAGTATTCCATTGTGTATATATACCCCATCTTCTTGATCCATTCGTCTGTTGATGGACATCTAGGTTCTTTCCATAGTTTGGCTATTGTAGACATTGCTGCTATAAACATTCAGGTGCATGTGCCCCTTCGGATCACTACGTTTGTATCTTTAGGGTAAATACCCAGCAGTGCAATTGGTGGGTCATAGGGTAGTTCTATTTTCAACATTTTGAGGAACCTCCATGCTGTTTTCCAGAGTGGTTGCACCAGCTTGCATTCCCACCAACAGTGTAGGAGGGTTCCCCTTTCTCCACATCCTCGCCAGCATCTGTCATTTCCTGACTTGTTAATTTTAGCTATTCTGACTGGTGTGAGGTGGTATCTCATTGTGGTTTGGATTTGTATTTCCCTGATGCCGAGTGATATGGAACACTTTTTCATGTGTCTGTTGGCCATCTGGATGTCTTCTTTGCAGAAATGTCTGTTCATGTCCTTTGCCCATTTCTTGATTGGATTATTTGTTCTTTGGGTGTTGAGTTTGCTAAGTTCTTTATAGATTCTGGACACTAGCCCTTTATCTGATATGTCGTTTGCAAATATCTTCTCCCATTCTGTCAGTTGTCTTTTGGTTTTGTTCACTGTTTCCTTTGCTGTGCAAGAGCTTTTGATCTTGATAAAATCCCAATAGTTCATTTTTGCCCTTGCTTCCCTTGCCTTTGGCGATGTTCCTACGAAGATGTTGCTGCGGCTGAGGTCGAAGAGGTTGCTGTCTGTGTTCTCCTCAAGGATGTTGATGGATTCCTTTCTCACATTGAGGTCCTTCATCCATTTTGAGTCTATTTTCATGTGTGGTGTAAGGAAATGATCCAATTTCATTTTCTGCATGTGGCTGTCCAATTTTCCCAACACCATTTATTGAAGAGGCTGTCTTTTTTCCATTGGACATTCTTTCCTGCTTTGTCAAAGATTAGTTGACCATAGCGTTGAGGGTCTATTTCTGGGCTCTCTATTCTGTTCCATTGATCTGTGTGTCTGTTTTTGTGCCAGTACCATGCTGTTTTGATGATGACAGCTTTGTAGTAGAGCTTGAAGTCTGGAATTGTGATGCTACCAACTTTGGCTTTCTTTTTCAATATTCCTTTGGCTATTGGCGGTCTTTTCTGGTTCCATATGAATTTTAGGATTATTTGTTCCATTTCTTTGAAAAAAATGGATGGTACTTTGATAGGAATTGCATTAAATGTGTAGATTGCTTTAGGTAGCATAGACATTTTCACAATATTTATTCTTCCAATCCAGGAGCATGGAACATTTTTCCATTTCTTTGTGTCTTTCTCAATTTCTTTCATCAGAACTATATAGTTTTCTGAGTATAGATTCTTAACCTCTTTGGTTAGGTTTATTCCTAGGTATCTTATAGTTTTGGGTGCAATTGTAAATGGGATGGACTCCTTAATTTCTCTTTCTTCTGTCTTGTTGTTGGTGTAGAGAAATGCAACTGATTTCTGTGCATTGATTTTATATCCTGACACTTTACTGAATTCCTGTACCAGTTCTAGCAGTTTTGGAGTGGAGTCTTTTGCGTTTTCCACATATAGTATCATATCATCTGTGAAGAGTGATAGTTTGACTTCTTCTTTGCCCATTTGGATGCCTTTAATTTCTTTTTGTTGTCTGATTGCTGAGGCTAGGACTTCTAGTACTATGTTGAATAGCAGTGGTCATAACGGACATCCCTGCCGTGTTCCTGACCTTAGCGGAAAAGCTTTCAGTTTTTCTCCTTTGAGAATGATATTTGCGATGGGTTTTTCATAGATGGCTTTGATAATATTGAGGTATGTGCCCTCTATCCCTACACTTTGAAGAGTTTTGATCAGGAAGGGATGCTGTACTTTTTCAAATGCTTTTTCAGCATCTATGGAGAGTATCATATGGTTCTTGTTCTTTCTTTTATTAATGTGTTGTATCACATTGATTGATTTGCGGATGTTGAACCAACCTTGCAGCCCTGGAATAAATCCCACTTGGTCGTGGTGAATAATCCTTTTAATGTACTGTTGAATCCTATTGGCTAGTATTTTGGTGAGAATTTTTGCATCTGTGTTCATCAAGGATATTGGTCTGTAGTTCTCTTTTTTGATGGGATCCTTGTCTGGTTTTGGGATCAAGGTGATGCTGGCTTCATAAAATGAGTTTGGAAGTTTTCCTTCTATTTCTACTTTTTGGAACAGTTTCAGGAGAATAGGAATTAGTTCTTCCTTAAATGTTTGGTAGAATTCCCCCGGGAAGTCGTCTGGCCCTGGGCTTTTGTTTGTTTGGAGATTTTGGACGACTGTTTCAATCTCCTTACTGGTTATGGGTCTGTTCAGGCTTTCTATTTCTTCCTGGTTCAGTTGTGGCAGTTTATATGTCTCTAGGAATGCATCCATTTCTTCCAGATTGTCAAATTTGTTGGCATAGAGTTGCTCATAGTATGTTCTTATGATTGTCTGTATTTCTTTGGTGTTGGTTGTGATCTCTCCTCTTTCATTCATGATTTTATTTATTTGGGTCCTTTCTCTTTTCTTTTTGATAAGTCTGGCCAGGGGTTTATCAATCTTATTAATTCTTTCAAAGAACCAGCTCCTACTTTCTTTGATTTGTTCTATTGTTTTTTTGGTTTCTATTTCATTGATTTCTGCTCTGATCTTTATGATTTCTCTTCTCCTGCTGGGTTTAGGCTTTCTTTCTTGTTCTTTCTCCAGCTCCTTTAGGTGTAGGGTTAGGTTGTGTACCTGAGACCTTTCTTGTTCTGGAGAAAGGCTTGTACCGCTATATATTTTCCTCTAAGGACTGCCTTTGTTGTGTCCCACAGATTTTGAACCGTTGTGTTTTCATTATCATTTGTTTCCATGAATTTTTTCAATTCTTCTTGAATTTCCTGGTTGACCCATTCATTCTTTAGAATGATGCTGTTTAGTCTCCATGTATTTGAGTTCTTTCCAAATTTCCTCTTGTGATTGAGTTCTAGCTTCAGAGCATTGTGGTGTGAAAATATGCAGGGAATGATCCCAATCTTTTGATACCGGTTGAGACCTGATTTAGGACCGAGGATGTGATCTATTCTGGAGAATGTTCCATGTGCACTAGAGAAGAATGTGTATTCTGTTGCTTTGGGATGAAATGTTCTGAATATATCTGTGATATCCATCTGGTCCAGTGTGTCATTTAAGGCCTTTATTTCCTTGTTGATCTTTTGCTTGGATGATCTGTCCATTTCAGTGAGGGGAGTGTTAAAGTCCCCTACTATTATTGTATGATTGTTGATGTGTTTCTTTGATTTTGTTATTAATTGGTTTATATAGTTGGCTGCTCCCACGTTAGGGACATAGATATTTAACATTGTTAGATCTTCTTGTTGGACGGATCCTTTGACTATGATATAGTGTCCTTCCTCATCTCTTATAGTCTTTGTATTAAAGTCTAATTGATCTGATATAAGGATTGCCACTCCTGCTTTCTTCTGATGTCCATTAGCATGGTAAATTCTTTTCCACCCCCTCACTTTAAATCTGGAGGTGTCTTCGGGTTTAAAATGAGTTTCTTGTAGGCAACATATAGATGGGTTTTGTTTTTTAATCCATTCTGATACCCTGTGTCTTTTGATTGGGCATTTAGCCCATTAACATTCAGGGTAACTATTGAGAGATATGAATTTAGTGCCATTGTATTGCCTGTAAGGTGACTGTTACTGTATATTGTCTCTGTTCCTTTCTGATCTACTACTTTTAGGCTCCCTCTTTGCTTAGAGGACCCGTTTCAATATTTCCTGTAGAGCTGGTTTGGTGTTTGCAAATTCTTTCAGTTTTTGTTTGTCCTGGAAGCTTTTAATCTCTCCTTCTATTTTCAATGATAGCCTAGCTGGATATAGTATTCTTGGCTGCATGTTTTTCTCGTTTAGTACTCTGAACATATCATGCCAGCTCTTTCTGTGCTGCCAGGTCTCTGTGGATAAGTCTGCTGCCAATCTAATATTTTTACCATTGTATGTTACAGACTTCTTTTCCCGGGCTGCTTTCAGGATTTTCTCTTTGTCACTAAGACTTGTAAGTTTGACTATTAGGTGACGGGGTGTGGACCTATTCTTATTGATTTTGAGTGGAGTTCTCTGCACCTCCTGGATTTTGATGCTTGTTCCCTTTGCCATATTGGGGAAATTCTTTCCAATAATTCTCTCCAATATACCTTCTGCTCCCCTCTCTCTTTCTTCTTCTTCTGGAATCCCAATTATTCTAATGTTGTTTCGTCTTATGGTGTCACTTATCTCTCGAATTCTGCCCTCGTGGTCCAGTAGCTGTTTGTCCCTCTTTTGCTCAGCCTCTTTATTATCTGTCATTTGGTCTTCTATATCGCTAATTTTTTCTTCTGCCTCCTTTATCCTAGCAGTGAGAGCCTCCATTTTTGATTGCACCTTATTAATAGCTTTTTTGATTTCAACTTGATTAGATTTTAGTTCTTTTATTTCTCCAGAAAGGGCTTTTATATCTCCCGAGAGGGTTTCTCTAATATCTTCCATGCCTTTTTCGAGCCCGGCTAGAACCTTGAGAATCGTCATTCTGAACTCTAGATTTGACATATTACTAATGTCTGTATTGATTAGGTCCCTAGCCTTTGGTACTGCCTCTTGTTCTTTTTTTTGTGGTGAATTTTTCCTCCTTGTCATTTTGTCCAGATAAGAGTATATGAAGGAACAAGTAAAATACTAAAAGTGTGGCAACAACTCCAGGAATATATGCTTTAGCCAAATCAGAAGAGATCCCAAATCGTGAGGCGGGGGGGAAGGGGATATATAGAAGTTCAGAAAGAAAAAAAGAAAAGAAAAAAAATGAAAAAGAAAAAAGAAAAAAGAAACAAAGAAAACAAAACCAAGAATGAAAAAATATAAAAAGGAAAAAAAAATATATATTAAATAAACTAGTTAAAAAACGTTAAAAAAGAAAAGGGTAAAAGTTAAAAAAATTTAGCAGAAGAAGAGAAAAAAAGTGAAAAAGAAAAAAAAATTAACTGCAAGGCTAAAGAATCATGGGGAGAAAGCCATGAGTTCCGTGCTTTGCTTTCTCCTCCTCTGGAATTCCGCTGCTCTCCTTGGTATTGAAACTGCACTCCTTGGTAGGTGAACTTGGTCCTGGCTGGGTTTCTTGTTGATCTTCTGGGGGAGGTGCCTGTTGTAGTGATTCTCAAGTGTCTTTGCCCCAGGCAGAGTTGCACCGCCTTTACCAGGGGCCGGGCTGAGTAATCCACTCGGGCTTCCTTTCGGGAGCTTTTGTTCCCTGAGAGCTTTACGTAGAGTTCCGGAGGATGGGAATGAAGATGGTGGCCTCCCAGTCTCTGGCCCGGAGGAGCCGAGAGTCTGGGGCCCCACTCCTCAGTGCGCCCTCAGAGAATAGCGCCCAATTGCTCCCGTCACCCTGGCCTCTGGCCACGCTCCGAGCTGACCTAGCCTGAGACTGGTTCAAGGTAAACCCGAGCTTAGAGCTCACTCCTCAGCTCTGTCTCTGTAGCCGGCTTCCCGGTTTTAATACCTGTAAGCTCTGCGACACTCAGATACCCCCGATCCTTCTGTGACCCTGCGGGACCTGAGGCCACGCTGACCCCGCGTGTGCTTCACCCCAGTTAAGGCTCTGGAGCGATGTCCCTCAGTGGAACAGACTTTTAAAAGTCCTGATTTTGTGCTCTGTTGCTCCGCCACTTGCCGGGAACCGGCCCCTCCCCCCGCGGTCTATCTTCCCGTCGCTTTGGATTCACTTCTCCGCCAGTCCTACCTTTCAGAAAGTGGTTGATTTTCTGTTTCTAGAATTGCTGTTCTTCTTCTCTTCGATCTCCTGTTGGATTTGTAGGTGTTTGCAATCTTTAGATAAGTTATCTAGCTGATCTCCCGCTACCTGAAGTAGTCTCAGCCTGCTACTTCTCCGCCATCTTGACTCCTCCCCCATCCATACTTTCTTTTATAGTTTGGCCATTTTGTGTCTTGTTGAAGAAGTCTTTTCTTATCCCCAGGTCATAAGGCATTCTGTTGTGTTATTTTCTTTTTTTTTTAACATCTTAATTTTGTTTAATTTTATTTCATTGTTCCAAGATTCATTGTTTAAGTTATCTTCTTTTTAAAAAATTAATTTGTTTTTAAGTAGGCTCTATCCCCAATGTGGGGCTTGAACTCACAACGCTGAGATCAAAAGTCCTATGACTAAGGTAGGCAGGTACTCCTCCTGTGTAATCTTTTAAATATTTTGTAGTGTCCTCTTTCATATTTACATCTTTAATCCACCTGGCATTAATAGTGGCACAATGTTGTCAGGCTTGGCCCTCTGGGACAGCATAATATGTTCACTTGGCTGGATCCAGGTTCTTACCTCACAAACCATGACCAGTTGAACTGCTTACTTATTGGCTAATTGGGACGGCTTTTAAATTTGCCTTTGTATCATTGTCACTAGATAGTTTTACGTGAAAATTTCATTGCATTAATTCAAAACCTGGCTGGCTAATGATCCCTGATATTAGCATAGCTCTTTTTGTAAGCAAGGCATCTCTTCACTGCAGAGCAGGCATGAGGGAGAACCAGGTTGTGTTGGTGAGCAAGTAAGTTGGTGGGGTGGGGTGGGGAGCTGGGGTTCAAATGAGTTGGTTCTTTTTTTCTCCAGAGTCTGTTTCTGCAAAGGCTTTGTGGCAGGATTTAAAGCTTTTTGTATTTTTATTTTAGAAACTGGACCTTGCTCCTTTTGTTAAATTTCCTGTAACCAGGTAATGCTCCTGGCACCTTAACTTGTTTCCATTATTTTTGTCCTCTATGGCTGTAAGTTTAATGGCAGGTGGTAGGCAAATTTCACTGACATGGGGAAATAGTGGTGAAAAGTGGATTCTGCATAAGCTTCTTAATGTGACAATTGTCCATTTCAAACAGTCAGGCACTGAGACATCAAAGCAGCTGAGCAGCAACCCTGACATTCAGATGGACACATTCTGAAAGGCTGCAGTTATTTGCTCTCTGTGATCAAGAGAATGGAGGAAAAAAGTTACCAATCATGAATTAAGTTTCACCTGTACCTGTTGCACCTGAGAAGATGTGTTGATGGCTCACTTTGGGCCTGGTCCCTGGGGCAAGCTGGGTTTGAGATGGGAGACAAAACTGTGCCCATGTGAATGTAGGCCAGGCAACAGGTGGTCACTTGGCGAGTGCTTCCTCTGACCATTTCTGGGAGTTTGAGGGGGCTCACAGCTCTTTGTTTAGTAAACTATCGATGTGATGGCATTAGCTTTGGGGTCAGAGGACCCTCCTGCTTATAGTTTCTCCTTTAGAGTAGGCACAGGCTCTGTAACATGGCTCACATGGCTTTCCATAGCTCAGCCCTGTCCCCATGCCAGCCCCTCTTCCCTTCCCTTGTGTTCCAGGCTCCCAGTGAAGAGTGTTTCAGCCTCTTGAAGGCTCTGACTGCCCTCCTGTTGTTGGGCATCTAGAGAAGCCCTTCCCTCTGCAGGCAGCAATCTTTTCTCCCAGCTGTGTCTGGGTCATAGCTACATCTCCTTCTTCAGAACACCTCACCTTACCTCCAGAGTGGGCACAGCCAGATTATGGGCCCTCTCCTTGCTGCCAAATTTACTGCACACTTCTCTGTGGTGTGCTCTATTTTACATCTCCATGAGGGCCAGGCTCTCTTGTTCTCTAGTGTAGACTGGAGGGTATTGGGAGCAGAGAGAATGCTCAGTAAATATGTGCTGAGTGAATTCATGAATGAGCTGGCTTGGTAAACTTAGTCCACTAAGCTTCAATAATGCCCAACTCAGATGGTTAAATGAAATAGTGTAAGATAATGAATCTTAGCATTTTTGATTATTGACCCCTTTGGAAAATTTAATAAATGTCATGGTTTAATTTCTCAGAGAAATGCACAAATGAGGAGTAGCAAATATGCATGCTCATTGGAAGTTGCTTAAATATCCCCTTATAGTCTCTGCATAGATTTTACTTTTTACCTCTGCCTTTCCAGATTTCTTCTGTGTATCATTTTCAGATAGCAGATAGAAAGATAGCTCTGCTGTCTCAAGGGCTTATCACAATCAACATTTATTTCTGCTTTACAGAAGGTCTGACCAAATGGCAGAACAGGCTTGGGATAGCCTATTTCTAGTCATTCAGAGACCCGTTATCAAGATATGACTTCCAAGGTCAACTAGATGTTGACATCAGTTGGTCCCAGGTGAGAGAACAGGGAGATGGAGAACTGTCTGTGGGCCACATTGTAAATGTTGAAAACCACTGAAGCAGGTGGGTATTCTCAGGTCTTTTTTTTTTTTTTTAAAGATTTTATTTATTTATTTGTCAGAGACAGTGAGCACAGGCAGACTAAGAGTGGCAGGCAGAGGCAGAGGGAGAAGCAGACTCCCTGCTGAGCAAGGAGCCCAATGTGGGACTGGATTCCAGGATACCAGGATCATGCCCTGAGCCGAAGGCAGCAGCTTAACCAACTGAGCCACCCAGGTGTCCCTATTCTCAGGGCTTTTAACTGCTTTAAGTGGAGTCTCATGCATTGGGCTTTTTTCTCACAGAATTTTAGATTGTCCATTTCATGAAATCTTCTTGAAGTGAGTGGAGAGACTATGGCCAAGGAGGGTGTTCAGTGAGGAGCAGTTTTCTTCTTATACTTATGCTTGCTCTTTCCTGGATGTGCCACAAACAGCCTCTTATTCAGACCTGATAGAGATCTCCCTTCCTCTGTCTCTTCATCCTTCTACACACAATTTCAAAGTCACCTCCTATGGAAAGACCTCCTTGGGCACTTCTACCACACCAAGGCAGACATAATTTCTTCTCATCTGAGTCCTCAGCATTCTGAGTCACATGATTATGCAGGGTTTCCAACTCAGTGTCTACCCCTTGCTGAATATTCTTCCCTTAGAGGGAAACACACAGCTTATTACTTATGTCTTAGCCCTTGTCCTAGCACTTAGTAGGTGCTCCCCAAATGTTTGTGAATGAATAAGCCATTTAAGAAAATTGCTCACAGGGCACCTCAGTGGCTCAGTCAGTTAAGCATCCAACTGTTGATTTCAGCTCAGGTCATGATCTCAGGGTTATGAGACTGAGCCTTATGTTGGGCTCCATTCTGGACAGGAAGTCTGCTTAAGATTCTTTATCTCCCTCTCCCTCTGCCTCTCCCACTCTTTCCCTTTCCCTCTAAAAGAAAAAGAGAAAAACCTGCTCATAATGGAGTATGATGGCAGATTGAGGTGTGGTTCCTTCTGTATGCCATTTATTTATTTATTTATTTATGTATGTATGTATGTATGTATGTTTAAGTTTCAGCATAGTTAACATAATGTTGTTATATTAGTTTCTCGAGTACAACATAGTGATTCAACAATTCCATACATCACCCAGTGCTCATCACCACAAGTGCCCTTCTTAATCCCTATCACCTATTTTACCCATTCCCTCATCCTCACCCTTTTGGTAACCATCTGTTTGTTTTCTATAGTTAAGAGTCTGTTTCTTGGTTTGTCTCCCCCTCTTTTGTCTTCTTTGCTCATTTTTTTTCTTAAATGTCATACATGCATGCAATCATATGGCATTTGTCTTTTTCTAACTGACTTATTTTGCTTAGCATAATACACTCTAGATCCAGCCATGTTGTTGCAAATGGCTAGATTTCATTCTTTTTTTATGGCTGAGTAATATTCCATTGCATATATATGCCACATATATATCTTCTTTATTGATTCATCAATTGATGGACATTTGGGCTGGTTCCATGTTATTGAGATTACATAAAAATAAAAAGCTTCTGCACAGTGAAGTTAACAATCAACAAAACTCTATATTTCTGTTCAATGATATTTTTAAGATTTTTTCTCTTTTATACAACCCCCCCGTTAATATTTCCTGCATTGTCAGCTTGGTGGTTGCATAGTCTTTTAAGCCTTGCCGGTCTTGGAAACTCTTTATCTCTCCATCCATTTTGAATGTCAGTCTTGCTGGATAAAGTATTCTTGGCTGCATGTTCTTCTCATTTAGTGCCCTGAATATATCTTGCCAGCCCTTTCTGGCTTGCCAGGTCTCTGTGGACAGGTCTGACGTTATTCTGATGGGCTTTCCTCTGTATGTAAGGAGCTTCTTTGTCCTGGCTGCTTTCAAGAGGGTCTGCCTACAATTATAATTCTTCATTCTTACTATTAGGTGTCTAGAGGACTTTTGAGAATCCAAAATCTTTGGGGGAGACTGTTCTGCCTCTAGTACATGAACGATGGTTCCATTCGTGAGATTAGGAAAATTTTCATGGAAAACTTGTTCCACTATATCTTCTAGACTTCTTTCTTCCTCCTCCACTTCAGGGATTCCAATAATTCTGACATTGGAACATTTCATAGCATCATTTATTTCCCTGATTCTGTTTTCATGGATTCTAAGCTGTTTGTTCCAGGCTTCTTCCTGATCCTTTTTCTCTGTTTGTCCTCCAGATCACTAATTTTATCTTCTGTCTCAGTTACCCTAGCTTTGAGAGAATTTGGATTAGATTGCAACTCATTGAGAGCATTTTGAACATCATCCTGGTGGCTTTCAGTTCTGCCCTAACATTGCGACCATCATCCCTGGTCGCTTTCAGTTCTGCCCTAATCAATTCCGTTTGGTCATCCATGGCTTTCTCCAACCTGGCTATTGCCTGGATAATTGTTAGCTTGAATTCCCTTTCTGACATATTGTCTACGTCAATAGCCATTAGCTCTGTTGCAGAAGGCCCATCCTCTGTATTTTTCTTCTGTTGGTCATTCCTCCTCCTAGTCATTTTGGTGAGAGATGGCTGAACAGATGTAGCTGGATGTATCAACCATGGTGCAGTCAAGGTGCACCCTGGAATGCTTCTGAGCAATCAGGATTCCCCACCCAAATGAGAGAAAAAAGAAAAGAAAAAGAAAAAAAGAGAGAGAGTGAGACAGGAAAAAAAGGGAAGATAAAAGAGAAGGCTCAGCCCAAATGGGCCCCAAGGTAAGATTTATGAAGTATACAAACAAAAACAGACAACAAAAGACTGATAAAAGTATATGACAAGAGAAAAAAAGTATATATAAAAGCAAAAAAAGGAAGAATCTAGTTAAAAAGAACCCCAAGTATAAGATTTATATACTATCAGGACAAACACAAATACACAGAAACACTGGTGGAAGAAAAAGATGGGAGAGTGGTTATAAATTCTCAGTGTGGGTGAGGAAGGTTATTTTGAATCTTTCTGGATGTATCTTGATATCTTTGTTAAAGGACTCAACTTTTCTAAGATAAAGGGGGATTAAAAACTGGTTTACCTATAGGGGTAGCATTGATTGGGGAAAGGGGATTACCTTGAAGTTTAACTCTATATGAATATTAGAAAATAAAAATAAAAAAAGAATAAACTAGACCAAACTAAGCTAAAATTTAAAAAAAAATTAAAAAATAGAAAAGCAAAAGAATAACACGGGTGTATGTATGAAAAAGTTCAGGTTAGAAGGTTATTATAGAATTTGATGTACTGGACATCTCACTGTGATGGTAAATAGGTTAAAAATTATCTATATAAAACTAAAAAGGAAGTTACAGAATGGGAGAAGATATTTGCAAATGACATATTTGATAAAAGGTTAGTATCTAAAATATATAAAAACTTCCAG
This sequence comes from Lontra canadensis, assembly GCF_010015895.1. Taxonomy (NCBI): domain Eukaryota; kingdom Metazoa; phylum Chordata; class Mammalia; order Carnivora; family Mustelidae; genus Lontra; species Lontra canadensis. The sequence goes on along the minus strand of NW_022631130.1, from coordinate 3,056,475 downwards.
AAATCAACACCCCAAACCCAACTAATCCAGTTAAAAAGTGGGCAGAAGAAATGAGAACACATTTTTCTAAAGAAAACTTCTGGCCAACAGACACATGAAGAGATGCTCAACATCACTCATCATCAGGGTAATACAAATAAAAAGTACAATGAGATATCACCCCACACCTGTCTGAATGGCAAAAATTAATGATACAAGAAACAGTCAGTGTTGGCAAAGATGTGGAGAAAGGGAAGTCCTCTTATACTGTTGGTGGGAATGAAAACTGAAGCATCAACTGTGGAAAACAGAATGGAGGCTCCTCAAAAAATTAAAAATAGAATTACCCTATGATCCAGCAATCACACTACTGTGAATTTACCCAAAGGACACAAAAACAATAATTTGAAGGGATACATTGACCCCTATGTTTATGGCAGCATTGTTTACATTTTGCCAGTCTTCTAAGGCTGTTCTCCACCCTCTACCAGTCTTTCCTCCAGTGTGGGCTGTCTTTCTGCTACCCCAACTTTCCTGTATCAGGTACATCTTTGGAGAATTACAGGGGGTCAGGAATCAAGGGACATCAAGGAAGACATAGAAAGAGATGGATGGGAGGGTGAGAAGCAGAGTTCAGGCGCAGAAGGTTTTAGGCACCCCTAAAGTCCCAGGGATCCATGGAAGGGGTTAAGCAGAAGTGATATGGCTGAGCTATCACTATGGAACCAAGGGAGCAAGGATCTGACTGGCAGTTAGGTAAGTTTTATCACACTTGTCTTGGATGGTGAGTATGCTGCAGGCACTGTGCTACTATTGGTAGTGACGAGAAAAAGGGGCTGCTCTCAGGTGGTGAGGGAGATAGACTTATAAACAAGTGATGAATGGAGGTGAGCATGAGGGAGGAAAGTGGTAGTGGGAGATGATGGCAGCCTCGTGGTGGGTAGATGTGGAAAGAGAGGGAAGAGGACAGTTGTGGATAATTAGGATTAGCCTCTACAAGTTCCTATGATTCGCTTCTTGTGGACCTGCATCCAGGATGGCTCTTGGCTGTTATAGTAGAACAATTGAGGCCATTCCTAGCACACAGGGGCTACAGGAGGAGCACAGGGGTGAGGTTGGGTGGGGAGCTGATTGGTTTTACTAGTGTGAGGGATTAGCACTGATTCATTGTCTTATTTTGATGCAATGAGTTCCCCATAAAATATTTTCATAAAAGGCAACCTGGTTTCCATTCACAGGGGGATGTTGCTGAGGGCCTTGTTCAATTCTTTTTTTTTTTTTTTAAGATTTTATTTATTTATTTGTCAGAGAGAGAGAGGGAGAGAGAGCGAGCACAGGCAGACAGAATGGCAGGCAGAGGCAGAGGGAGAAGCAGGCTCCCTGATGAGCAAGGAGGCCGATGTGGGACTTGATCCCAGGACGCTGGGATCATGACCTGAGCCGAAGGCAGCTGCTTAACCAACTGAGACACCCAGGCGTCCCATCTTGTTCAATTCTTTTCATAAATACCTAATGCTTGCTCACTTGGTCGAACTTTTCTGAAATCCCAGATTATCCCTTTGAGGATAACCTGTCTAGAAAAAGAAGCAAGTCTTGGGGGACTGCTTTTCTAAGCAATATGCTTCTCCATAACATAGTATTACCCTTAAGAAAACACACCATTAGGGGCAAATGTCTCTAGTGGGAAGCATTTTATTTGGTATTGTGGAATTTAATGACTTGACTGGTTTTGTTGACTGTGGCATGAAGGGTGTGACATTTAATAAAGACAAGAGCTTTTGAAGTCATCATGCATTTGGATTATAGTTTTATACTTCTCTGGAGACACTGCCAACCACTGTAGGATTGATGCCATAGGCAGGGAAGACTCTGTTACCACCATGTCAGAAGAGCAAACAGAGAAAGGGAGGGCCACAGACAGCCTCAACCACACAGCCAGTTGATTCTCATTAAAATGGAAGTAACTGGCATTGTCCAATTGATTGTACTGTTCCAGATCCTTGAGGGTTAATATCATCTCTCAAACACAAAAGTGGTCCTCAAAATTATGATGATTGACCATGCTGGATTATGATATGTTCTCTTTACTCTTTGTACAAAAGTGTGTAACTTTAGTTATTGTGCTTGTTGTTAAAATTTGAAATCAAATCATTAGAATAATAGCTATCAAAATCATTGAAATGAGAATTTTTGGCCTTTTAGAGGAAAATTCCAACTGTTTAGTTAGCTATTTTATGTGAAACAGCTTGTATAATTGTGTGAAGAAAGTGCAGTATGCTTTGGGTACTGTATGGAAAACAGTGGTTAAATCAATTCTTGACAGTTGTGTCCACCTTGATAATCTCTTCAAAGATGACCTTAAACTTGGGGACTCAGAAGTCCCACATCCTAATGTCCTCCTCCAAGTTTAACCTGGGCTACAGAAGAACATGGCATTACAGAGGTGCCAATTTACTGATGTATTGTAAGGAATGCAACCACCACATGCTCATATCTTTTTGGTTTGCACATTTTCTCCTGGCAGTTAAATTACAGACAAGTTCCAAAGAGTGAATGTGACTTGGTGTTTGATGGTTTGATGACATCAACTCAAAGAGCATGGGGTCTTCATCTTCATATCAGGACTGAAATTCTCTGTCAAACCGGGCATCATTGTCATCTGACAGGGCATTACCTCCTGGACACCATGTGTGAATGGACACAGCTCACATTCATCAGTGTGACTCTTGTGACTCATCAATGTGACTCTTGTGTGAACATTTTTAAAGCTTCCACTTCTGGTAAGGATAGAGTAACAGGAACTGGATTTATCCTCATGCCTGATAAAATGTGACAAATGATTGGAATGACAGATTTTTAAGAAATTCAATACCAGAAATGAAGCAGAGTGATCCAAGAAAGCAGGGAAATAAATGAGGTGAGCCCTGTGATTGCCCCAGAACACTACTTGCAAAAAGTTTTTAGGCTATGTGCAAGAAGGAGAAGCCAGGCAAAGTTCAGCAGACTCACTGAGATGACAAAAGTAGAATTGGAGGTTAGAGAGTCCAAGGCAGCTATGATTTATAGGAGGCAGTACCATAGAGGAGAGAGCTTCACACAGAACTACACAGATCTACAGAGGGTACTCATCTAGTATTCAGCTAAGTAGTGATCAATGCATTTAATGTGGGGAAAACTGGTTGGGGAAAAATAAGCTATAAAAAGTATTATAGGGAACATTCCCCACAGAACAAATAGGCTGGGAATAGTGCCTCTTCCTATTAGCTATGGTTAAGAAAAAATCAGTGGCACTGGATAGAGTACTTAGAAGCGTTTTCTTTTAGTGGATGGCAAAAGTAGCCTTAGGCTAAGTGCTTTTCTGGTTCCATTTAACAAAACAAAAGAAAGATTAAAAAACTCAAAATAATTCCAATTAAATAAAACACACCCCAAAATAAAGTTCAAAGCTATGTATAAGAATATAAAATGTCCAATACCCAACAAATTAAAATTCACAATGTCTGGCACTCAATTAAAAACTGCCAGGAAAGAAGAAAATATGATCCATAATGAGTATAAATATCAACCCAGTCAACAGTGATTTGGAAATGACAAATGATAACATCTGTAGACTAGGACATTAAGACAATCATTATAACAATATTTTATATATTTAGTAAAATAAAGGAAAAGATTGAGCATGTTAACTAGAGACAAGGACCCAAATCAAACTTTTTGAGATGAAAGTTATAATGTGTGAGATGAAAAATGCACAGTGTGGAATGAATGAAAAGTTAGACAACGTAGACAAAAAGATTAATGAAATTGAAGACAAGGCAATAGAAACTCAAAAGTTCAAAAGAGAGAAAATGCAAAATAGAGAAACAAAAAGACTGACAGAAAATGATCAGAATAGCAGTGAGTTGGGAAACAACTTCAAGTGGCTGAATATCCAAATACACAGTATTGGATTGCTAATTAATTAGCAATTAATTGCTAATACAAAGTAATTGATAATACAAAGTAGTTGAACTCCCAATAGGGGAGGTGGGTAGAAAAAAAAAATGAAGGAACATAGTTTTCTTTGAATATCCTAAATTTGAAGAAAACTATAACCCATAGACTCAAGAAACTCATCGTATCTTAAGCACAACAAACAAGAAGAAACTACACCAAAGCACATCACAATCAAGTTGCTCAATTAGAGTAATAAAGGGAAAACCTTAAAGGAATCAAAGAAAAAGAGAAACATTATGTACAAAGGATCAGAGATAAGGATGACAGAAAATTTCTTATTAAAAGAAATGCAAGTGAGAAGACAAAGAACAGTTATCTTTCAGATACTAAAAGAAAAACCCTTTATGTAGGAAAAAATCATTTGAAAATGAAACAAAAATACTATTTTCCCCCAATATACAAAAACTGAAAGAATTAATCACTAGCAGAACTGTATTATAAGAAACATTAAAGGAGACCCTTTCAATAGGTGGGAAAATGCCAGATGGAAATTTGGGTGTACATGAAGTAATGAGGAGCAATAGAAATTTAAATTAGAAAATTTCTTATTATTTTAACCTACTGGAGAGAGAACCAACTGTATAAAACAAAAAAAGTTTCTGTACAGCAAAGGAAATAGTCAACAAAACAAAGAGGGAACCCACAGAATGGGGGAGGATATTCGCAAATGACACTACAGACAAAGGCTGATATCCAAGATCTATAAAGAACTTCAAATTTAGGATATTCAAAGAAAACTATGTTCCTTCATTTTTTTTTTCTACCCACCTCCCCTATTGGGAGTTCAACTACTTTGTATTATCAATTACTTTGTATTAGCAATTAATTGCTAATTAATTAGCAATCCAATACTGTGTATAACTACCAGAAATTGCTGAGAGAAATAAAAAGAACTTAAATAAATGCAGAGAAATACCATGTTTATGGATTGAAAGCCTCAAAATTCCAAAAGGTAATTCTCCTCCAAGAGATCTAGATTCCATACAATGTCAAAGAAAACTTTAGCAAAATTTTTTGGGTAGAAAATGACAAATTGATTCTAAATTTTATATAAAAATTCAAATGATCTAGAATAGTCAAAACAACCTTTAAAAAGAACAAAGACGATTAACACTCCACAGTTTTAAGACTTTTAAATCTGCAGTAATAAAGCAGCAAACAAAAAAAAAATAGATTAATGGAACAGGATATAAAATCAAGAATAGATCTCAATATGTGTGAACTACTTATTTTGACAAACTAAAAGAAAATGTGGTGGAGAAAGGATAAATGGTCCTAGAACAATGGGATACTTATATGCTCAAAAAGAACTTTGGCCCATGCCTCATATATAAATATTATATCACACCTAATACATAAAGTTTAATTTAAAATTCATCACAGACCAAATATAAAATGTAAAATTATTAGTTTTACAGAAAAAAACATGGGAAATAATCTTGTTAACTTGGTTAGGCAAAGTTTTCTTAAATACTACACCAAAAACATCATACACAGAGGAAGAAATTAATCAAATGGATTTAACCAAAATTAAATTTCTGCTCATTGAAAGACATTGTCAAGAAAATGAAAAGATAAACCACAGACTGGGAGAAAATGTATATCATACAGAACTTTTATCCATAAAATGTAAAGAACTCTGTAAAACTCAACAATAAAAAGAAAATTAAAAAATGGTCCAAAAATTTCAGCAGACGCTTGAAACAAAAAAGATATATAGAGGAGTAATAAGCATAAGAAAAGAGGCGCATTGGGGAAGGTATGTGATATAAAGAGTGCTGTGAAGTGTAAACCTGGCGATTCACAGACCTGTACCCCTGGGGCTAATAATACATTATATGTTAATAAAAAAATTTAAAAAAGCTTTTTCCCATTGAGGATGATATTTGCTGTGGGTCTTTCATAGATAGATTTGATGAAGTTCAGGAATGTTCCCTCTATCCCTATACTTTGAAGCGTTTTAATCAGGTACGGATGCTGGATTTTGTCAAATGCTTTTTCTGCATCAATTGAGAGGGCCATGTGGTTCTTCTCTCTTTTCTTATTAATTTGTTCTATCACATTGATTGATTTGTGAATGTTGAACCATCCTTGTAGCCCAGGAATGAATCCCACCTGGTCATGGTGGATAATCTTTTTAATGTGCTGTTGAATCCTGTTTGCTAGGATCTTGTTGAGAATCTTAGCATCCATATTCATCAGTGATATTGGTCTGAAATTCTCCTTTTTGGTAGGGTCTTTGCCTGGTTTGGGGATCAGGGTAATGCTGGCTTCATAGAAAGAGTCTGGAAGTTTTCCTTCTGCTTCAATTTTCTGAAACAGCATCAGGAGAATAGGTGTTATTTCTTCTTTGAAAGTTTGGTAGAATTCCCCAGGGAATCCGTCAGGTCCTGGGCTCTTGTTTTTTGGGAGGTTTTTGATCACTGCTTCAATCTCGTTACTAGATATCAGTCTATTTAGGTTGTCGTTTTCTTCCTGGTTCAATTTTGAGAGTTTACAGTTTTCCAGGAATGCATCCATTTCATCTAGGTTGCTAAGCTTATTGGCATATAAATGTTGATAATAACTTCTGATGATTGTTTCTACTTCCTTGGTGTTAGTTGTGATCTCTCCCTTTTCTTTCATAATTTTATTAATTTGGGCTTTCTCTCTTTTCTTTTGGATTAGTGTGGCCAATGGTTTATCGATCTTATTGGTTCTTTCAAAAAACCAACTTCTAATTTCATTGATACGTTCTACTGTATCTCTGGTTTCTACCTCATTGATCTCAGCTCTAATCTTGATTTTTTCCCTTCTTATGTGTGGAGTTGGTTTGATTTGTTGTTGATTCTCCAGTTCTTTAAGGTGTGGAGACAGCTGTTGTGTTCTGGATTTTTTTCAATGTTTTTGAGGGAGGCTTGGATGGCTATGTATTTCCCCCTTAGGATGGCCTGAGCTGTATCCCATAGGTTTTGGACCGAAATGTCTTCATTCTCATTGGTTTCCATGAATTGTTTCAGTTCTTCTTTGATCTCCTGGTTGATCCAAGCATTCTTAAGCAAGGTGGTCTTTAGCTTCCAGGTGTTTGAGTTCCTTCTGAACTTTTCCTTGTGATTGAACTCCAGTTTCAAAGCATTGTGATCTGAGAATATGCAGGGAATAACCTCAGTCTTTTGGTATTGGTTGAGTCCTGATTTGTGACCCAGTATGTGGTCTATTCTTGAGAAGGTTCCATGTGCACTTGAGAAGAATGAGTATTCTGTTGTTTTAGGGTGGAATGTTCTGTATATATCTATGAGGCCCATCTGGTCCAATGTGTCATTCAATGCTCTTGTTTCTTTATTGATTTTCTGCTTTGATGATCTGTCTATTTCTGAGAGAGGCATGTTAAGATCTCCTACTATTAATGTATTCATATCAGTATGACACTTTATCTTGATTAACAGTTTTCTTATGTAATTGGCTGCTCCCATATTTGGGGAATAGATATTTACAATTGTTAGATCATCTTGGTGGATAATCCCTTTAAAATTATGTAGTGTCCTTCTGTATCTCTGACTACAGTCTTTAGTTTAAAATCTAATTTATCTGATATGAGAATCGCTACCCCAGCCTCCTTTTGAGGCCCATTAGAATGAAAGATGCTTCACCATCCCTTCACTTTCAGTCTGGGTGTGTCTTTAGGTTCAAAATGGGTCTCTTGTAGACAACATATGAATATAGTTGTTAAGATTCTTAACAAGATCCTAGCAAACAGGATTCAACAGCACATTAAAAAAATTATCCACCATGACCAGGTGGGATTCATTCCTGGGCTACAAGGATGGTTCAACATTCACAAATCAATCAATGTGATAGAACAAATTAATAAGAGAAGAGAGAAAAACCACATGGTCCTCTCAATTGATGCAGAAAAAGCATTTGACAAAATCCAGCATCCGTACCTGATTAAAACGTTTCAAAGTATAGGGATAGAGGGAACATTCCTGAACTTCATCAAATCTATCTATGAAAAACCCACAGCAAATATCATCCTCAATGAAAAAGCTTGCAGCCTTCCCATTGAGATCAGGAAAACGACAAGGATGCCCACTCTCACCACTCTTGTTCAATTATAGTATTAAAAGTCCTAGCAACAACAATCAGACAACAAAGAGAAATAAAAGGTATCCAAATTGGCAATGAACAAGTCAAACTCTCTCTCTTCACAGATGACATGATTCTTTATATGGAAAATCCAAAAGACTCCACCCCCAAACTACTAGAACTCATACAGCAATTCAGCAACGTGGCAGGATACAAAGTCAATGTACAGAAATCAGTGGCTTTCTTATACACTAACAGTGAAAATACAGAAAGGGAAATTAGAGAATCCATTCCATGTACTATAGCACCAAGAACCATAAGATACCTGGGAATAAACCTAACCAAAGAGGTAAAGGCTCTGTACTCGAGGAACTACAGAACACTCATGAAAGAAATTGAAGAAGACACAAAAGATGGAAGACCATTCCATGCTCTTGGATCGGAAGAATAAACATTGTTAAAATGTCTATACTGCCTAGAGCAATCTATACTTTTAATGCCATTCCAATCAAAATTCCACCGGTATTCTTCAAAGAGCTGGAGCAAATAATCCAAAAATTTGTATGGAACCAGAAGAGACTCCGAATTGCTAAGGAAATGTTGAAAAAGAAAAAGAAAACTGGGGGCATCATGTTACCTGATTTCAAGCTTTACTACATAGCTGTGATCGCCAAGACAGCATGGTACTGGCATAAAAACAGACACATAGACCAGTGGAACAGAATAGAGAGCCCTGATATGGACCCTCAACTCTATGGTCAGTTAATCTTCGACAAAGCAGGAAAAAATATTCAGTGGAAAAAAGACGGTCTCTCCAATAAATGGTGCTGGGGAAACTGGACAGCTATATGGAGAAGAATGAAACTCGACCATTCTCTTACACAGTACACAAGATAAACTCAAAATGGATAACAGACCTCAACGTGAGACAGGAATCCATCAGAATCCTAGAGGAGAACATAGGCAGTAATCTCTTCGATATCAACCACAGCAACTTCTTTCAAGATATGTCTCCAAAGGCAAAGGAAACAAAAGCAAAAATGAACTTTTGGGACTTCATCAAGATCAAAAGCTTCTGCACAGCAAAGGAAACAGTCAAGAAAACAAAGAGGCAACCCACGGAAATGGAGAATATATTTGCAAATGACAGACAAAAGATTGATATCCAGGATCTATAAAGAACTCCTCAAACTCAACACACACAAAACAGATAATCCTATCAAAAAATGGGCAGAAGTTATGAACAGACACTTCTCCAAAGAAGACATACAAATGGCTATCAGACACATGAAAAAATGTTCATCATCACTAGCCATCAGGGAGATTCAAATTAAAACCACATTGAGATATCACCTTACACCAGTGAGAATGGCCAAAATTAGCAAGACAGGAAACAACATGTGTTGGAAGGGATGTGGAGAAAGGGGAACCCTCTTACACTGTTGGTGGGAATGCAAATTGGTGCCGCCTCTTTGGCGAACATTGTGGAGATTCCTCAAGAAATTAAAAATAGAGCTTCCCTATGACTCTGCCATTACACTACTGGTTATTTACCCCAAAGATACAGATGTAGTGAAAAGAAGGGCCATCTGTACCCCAATGTTTATAGCAGCAATGGCCACAGTCGCCAAACTGTGGAAAGAACCAAGATGCCCTTCAACGGATGAATGGATAAGGAAGATGTGGTCCATATACACTATGGATTATTATGCCTCCATCAGAAAGGATGAATACCCAACTTTTGTAGCAACATGGTCGGGACTGGAAGAGATTATGCTGAGTGAAATAAGTCAAGCAGAGAGAGTCAATTATATGATTTAACTTATTTGTGGAGCATAACAAATAGCATGGAGGACATGGGGAGTTAGGAGAAGGGAGTTGGGGGAAATTGGTAGGGGAGGTGAACCATGAGAGACTATGGGCTCTGAAAAACAATCTGAAGGGTTTGAAGAGGTGGGGGGGTGGGAGGTTGGGGGAACCAGGTGGTGGGTATTAGAGAGGGCACAGACTGCATGGAGCACTGGGTGTGGTACAAAAACAATGAATACTGTTATGCTGAAAATAAATTAAAAAATGATTGAAAAACAAAGAAAAAAACAAAAACAAAAACTTAAGGACCAGGTAAGGGAAATCATAAAATTGGGATGAGCATGTTGCAATTTCAAACAGGGTAGGAGGGATAGTCTTCATGTAGAAGGTGGTGTTTGAAAAAATGGTTGAAGAAAGTGAGATGGGTAACCATGATGACACATAACAGTTGTGGATGCATTTGATTCATTGATTTATTTTCCATTATGGGTTATATTTTCCTGCATTTTTGTCTGCCTGGTAATTTTCGATTGGATGCCAAACATTATATGCTTACCTTGTTGGATGGTGGACAGTTTGAACTCTTATCAGTGTTCTTTTTTAAAAAATTTATTTTATTTTTTTAAATATTTCGTTTGTTTATTTATTTGACACAGAGAGAGAGAGAGAGACACAGAGAGAAGGAACACAAACAGGGGGAGTGGGGGAGGGAGAAGCAGGCTTCCTGGCAAGCAGGGAGCCCAAGGCAGAGCTCGATTCCAGGACCCTGGGATCATAACTTGAGCCTAAGGCAGATACTTAATGACTGAGCCACCCAGGCTCCATTCCTATCAGTATTCTTGAGCTTTGTTATGAGATGCAGTTAAATTATTAAGAAACAGTTTGATCCCCTTAGAATTTAAGTTATTTATTTATTTATTTAGATTTTAAGACTTTTTAGGCAGGACTGAATAATTACTAGTCTATGGTCAATTATTCCATGCTCCTAAGGTAAGGCCCTTCCATGTATTCCACCTAATGTCCTATGAACCATAACATTTTCTAGTCTAACCGGTGGGGCAATATTTCCTATGTGAGTTCTGGGAACTGCACCCTTTCATTCTTTTAGGGGGTCCTTCACTGGCCTACTGTAGTTTCCTTGCATGCATGTTCTGGTGAGGACTCCTGAATGTATAAGGGCTCTCCACAAGCCTCCCATATTCTCTCTCCTCCCTGGTGCGCTGTTCTTCAGACTAACCAGTCTCCTCAGATGCTCAACTCAAGGAGTCTATGGGTTCTAGATAAGTCCCTTCCTTTGGCTGTGATCTGGAATTTTTTTCTGCGCAGTAAGCCTAGGACCAGTAAGTCTCTTCTTACCTGCTGGCCAGTGCTCAGGATGCTCGTCCTTTTTTGCTTGATCTACACTGTCTTGAAACTGTCATTTTGTATATTTTGTTAATTGTTTTTTTGACTATTTCATCCAGGAGGGTAAATCTCATCCCTGTCACTCCCTCTTGGCTGAAGGCAGGAACTTCTTATCATCCCATTTTATAGGTTGGGAATTAAGATGCAAAGATTTTAAGTAGCTTGCCCAAGCTGGTAGATGCTGGAACCAAGATTCAAGCCTCATGCTTTTTCCAATATGCCATGCCATTCTGTCCTAGACTAATTACTTGAATTCTTTAAACCTGTTTTTCCTTGGTGAAATGGGGCAGTAATGAGATGTACATGGATAGCACCCAGCCTTCTGGCTAACTCATAGTTAATATGCCTACTGTGGATACTACTTTAACACCCCAGCAAGGGAAAGAGAGTCTTCTCCCTGGCAACAGCCCAGAAAAGGAAAGGTGGTCACAACTCAGCCAATGAGCAGCCATCATACTTTCAGTTTACTCTAATGAACTTTGGGTTTACCACAGCCTCCCCAACTTCCCCTTTTCCTCTATAAAAGTATTCTTCTCCTTTGTCCTGTGGGCTTGCCTATGGTTTTGCCATAGCCTGTTCCAGATTGCAATTCGTTGCTAGTCCTAAATAAATCCACTTTTAATGGTGAAATACCTGGCAGTTTTATTTTTATTTTTTTAAAGCTTTATTTATTTATTTATTTATTTATTTATTTTGCAGTGGAAGGGCCAGAAAGAGAAGAAGGCAGAGAATTCTCAAGCAGACTTGCCACTGAACATGGAGTCTAACTTGGGGCTCTATCTCAGGACCCTGAGATCATGACCTGAGATGAAATCAAGAGCCTGCTGCTTAATTGAGTGGACCACCTGGGGGTGCCTCTGGCAGTTTCATTTTTATGGTTAACATGTTCAATTCACAAGTGAGGTTCTCATTGGCAGGATGGGGTACAATTCTCTTTGTTGCATCTGGGTGAAGTGTGCTTGAGGAATTCTTTATTCTCTATCCAAGTGGTCAGAACCTTGCCAGTGAAATGTCTCAAAGTTTCACCTTCAGTAGATTCTTTGGTTCTAACTCTCAGCATATATTCATTACTAGTGAAAACAATCCTGCAACAGATGAGATGAGTATTGGCCTGTTGATCTTCATTAGACCAAGTGGAGCAGTGACTCCTGAATTTGTTCAAAGAATGAACCTACATTCCACACAGTTAGTACTTCTGTGGGCAAGTCATATTGACTGGGATATGGCAGAATCCCTGGCATTCAGTAAGAGGGGGGCTGAGAAACTCATTCCCAGCTGCTGGCTTTGGGATGTCACATGATTCAGGGCTAGAGAGCTGGGTGGACTCAGTGCCAGCTGTAGTTTGCTGTGTGATCCTGGGCAAGTCAACTCCTTTCTCTTCATCTGTAAAATGGAAATAATAATACCTAATTTTATAAGGTTGATATGAAGTTTGGAAATAAGGCATGTAAAGTGAGTAGCACGTAACAGATGATCAATAAATGATAATTTAACTGGAAAACTTAAACTGTATCTATACAGCATGTTTCCAAAGGAGGGTTTGGGGTCAAGAACAATGAAGGATTTCAGAGCTGTTATGACATCATATAAAATTATTAGGCCCCCAGATCTCACATAAAATTGATCTTCATTGAGTAAGACCTGCTATCAATTTGTACTATGAAGACTTCATTTTACTTTATGGTGGGCTGCACTGAAGTAGGATATTTAGAATACCTGTGCTATGATGAAGCCTGCAGGGAAAACCATGGCAGGCTGAGTTTATTTTGGGAGGGACAGAAAAAACCTAGGGAGTTTGCCTTTAGACCCAGCATCCTAGAAGGAAGATATCAATGGCCCCAGGAAAGCATGTTTTCCTGACATCTCCCATTCGTCTTTATTGGAACACCTATTATGTGTCAAGTGTTCTTTCAGCCAGGAACTCTGCATTGTATCTTACTTTATTCTCACAACAACCCTGCAACATCAGGATCATGTATGAGGCCATGGAAGCTTAGGGGGATGTGGCTTAAGCTGGCTGTGTAGCTGGTGGCTGGACACCCTGCGACGAGAACCTGGGCCTGTCTGACTCCAGACTGCCTGTTTCAGAGGAACCTGGACTTGGATACTATGTATGTCCAGGAGGGTGCAGCATGTGTCTGCTCACAGCAGAGCATCCTCAGAGCATGAAAGAGAAACTGGAGATGTAAGGAGCTAGCCAAGAAGAAGTGCACAAGATGCTGCATGGAACATTATGCCAGGGAAGGTCTGGTAACCGGAGGTTATCACTTGAGGACTCATAACACTGAGCCCTAACTAGGTACGTGGGTGATTCTGAAGCCACAGGTCAGGTTGAGCCTATAGTGGGAAAGTAGGTGGAGCACTTGGGCATGGAGCTGGCAGTGTTGGTGGGCCTATATTCTGCTTGGGGTCAGGACTGACTGAGATCTTGACTGGATGGTACTGAGTTTGTTGATAATCTGGGGAGAACTGACATGTTTACATTATAGAGACTTACAATCTATGAGTGTAATTGCTTATTTGTTTATGTCTCTTTAAGTTTTCCTTGCATAATGTTTTATGATTTTCTGTGTAGAAGGGTTGCCAACACTTTGTTAGATTTAATCTTAGGTATTTCAGGTTTATTAGTCATTTTTATAAGTGGGTATCCTTTCTTAAATTTAATTTTCAAATTTTTTGTTACTGAAATAGAAATATACATTATCATTTTATTTCTTCCTTTCCAGTGCTCAAGCACTTTATTACTTTTTTTCTGCCTTAGGCATTGGCTAGTATCTTCAATGAAATGTTAAGTGGAAGTGGTAATCAGCACTGATTCTTGGTCCTGATTTTAAAGGTTAAGTTTTCAGTATTTTATCATTTAGTTGTGATATTTGGTACAGAGATTTTTAGTAGATATTATTTATTAGATTCAGGAAGTTGTCTTCTAGTCCTAGTTTGTTAAAGTATTTTTTTTTTTCTGAATGGATGTTAAATTTTATCAGATGCCTTTTCTGCAACTAATAAAAAAGATTGTATAATTTTACTCTTTTGTTCTGATACTGTGTTGAATTACACTATTTTAATTTTAATTGGAAACCAATCTTGCCTTCCTAAAATAAACTCAACTTGGTTCCTTTATTTTTAAAACACCACTGGACTTAATTTGCTAGTATATTCTTTATGATTTTGCAACCATATTCCTGAGTGAGATTCCCAGTGTGGTATTTTCCTTTCCTGTAATGCCTTTGCCAACTTCTGGTAGCAAGGTTAAAGTGAGTTGGGGAATGTTCCATTCTTTTCCACTATTTAGCCCTGAAGATGTCTTTGTGGGAAGAATTTTAATTACTGATTCAAATTATTAAAAACTTTTAGAAGATCTTGGGAGGAGTCAAGATGGCAGAGAAGTAGCAGGCCGAGACAACATTAGGTAGCAGGAGATCAGCTAGATAGCTTATCAAACCATTGCAAACACGTACAAATCCAACAGGAGATCGAAGAGAAGAAGAGCAACAATTCTAGAAACAGAAAATAGACCACTTTCTGAAAGGTAAGACCAGAGGAGAAGTGAATCCAAAGCAATAGGACAATAGACTGCGGGGGAGGGCCTAGCTCCTGGCAAGTGGCAGAACAAAGGAGCACAAAATCAGGACTTTTAAAAGTCTTCTCCTCTGAAGGATATCACTCCAGAGGCTAAACCAGGTGAAGCCCATGCAGGGTCAGCGTGGCCCCAGGTCCCGTGGGGTCACAGAGGAATCGGGTGTGTCTGAGTGTCACAGAGCTCACAGGTATTAGAGTGGGGAAGCCAGCTACAGAGACAGAGCCAAGGAGTGAGCTCTCAACTCGGGGTTACCTTAAACCAGTCACAGGCTGGGTGAGCTCTGAGCACAGCCAGAGGCCAGGGAGATGAGAGTGATTGAGCGCTTATCTCTGAGGGCACACTGAGGAGTGGGGTCCTGTGCTCTCGTCTCCTCTGGGCCAGAGATTGGGAGGCTGCCATTTCATTCCCATCCTTCTGAGCTCTACAGAAAGCATTCAGGGAACAAAAGCTCCCGAAAGCAAACCCGAGTGGATTACTTAGCCTGGCCCCTGGTAAGGGCAGTGCAATTCTGCCTCCGGTAAAGACACTTGAGAATCACTACCACAGGCCCTTTTCCCAGAAGATCAACAAGAAATCCAGCCGAGACCAAGTTCACTTACTAAGAACAGCGGAATTCCAGAGGAGGAGAAAGCAAAGCATGGGATTCATGGCTTTCTCCGCATGATTCTTTAGTTTTGCAGTTAATTAATTTTTCTTTTAATTGTATTTTTTTCTTCTGCTAATTTTTTTTAACTTTTACCCTTTCCTCTTTTAACATTTCTTAGTTTATCTTAACAATACCTTCCATAAAAAAATAATAGTCTATTTTGAACCTTCATTATTATAGTCATATTTTATCCTTCATTGTGTCTAACTTTATTTTTTGTATACACACAGGTTTTTTTCTTCTAAAAAAATTAGGGTACAACTTCTTCTAATAGATCAAAATATACCCTAAATCTAGTTCTGTGCTTGTTCTAGTCTCCAGCCCAAGCAAATTCTCTCCACTTTCATTTTCTTTATTCTCCCAACCAACTTACTTTATCAACTCTTTTTTAGAAATTAAAAAAAAAAATTTTGCATATTTATAGGCATATTCCATCCCTTCACTGTGTTTACCCTTATATATGTTTTTCATTCTTTAAAATTTTGGGAGGAAGTTTCTTCTAAGAGACCAAAATACTCCCAAAATTAAGTGGGTGACCCTGTTCTAGTCACCAGTCTTATATATATAATATATATATATATATATATATATAAATTTCTTTTTTATATATATTTTTTATTTTTTTTTCTTTTTTATTTCTTTTTCTGAACTTCTTTTTATCCCCTTTCTCCCTCACATGATTTGGGGTCTCCTCTGATTTGGTTAAAGCACATTTTCCTGGGGTCTTTGCCACCCTTTTAGTATTTTATTTGCTCCTTCATATATTCTTATCTGGACAAAATGACAAGGTGGAAAAACTCACCACCACCAAAAAAAAAAAAAAAAAAAAAAAGGCAGTACTGAAGGCTAGGGACTTAATCAATATGGACATTGGTAATATGTCAGATCTAGAGCTCAGAATGACGATTCTCAAGGTTCTATTCGGGCTTGAAAAAGGCATGGAAGATATTAGAGAAATGCTGTCTGGAGAGATAAAAGCCCTTTCTAGAGAAATAAAAGAACTAACCAAGTTGAAATAAGAAAAAAAGCTATTAATGAGATGTGACAAAAAATGGAGGCTCTTACTGCTAGGATAAATGAGGCAGAAAAGAGCATTAGTGATATAGAAGACCAAATGACAGAGAATAAAGAAGCTGAGCAAAAGAGTGACAAATAGCTACTGGACCACAAGGGGAGAATTTGAGATAAGTGACACCATAAGATGAAACAACATGAGAATAATTGGGATTCCAGAAGAAGAAGAAAGAGAGAGGGGAGCAGAAGGTATATTGGAGAGAATTATTGGAGAGAATTTTCTTAATATGGCAAAGGGAACAAGCATCAAAATCCAGGAGAAGCAGAGAACCCCCCTCAAAATCAATAAGAATAGGTGCACACCCCATCACCTAATAGTAAAATTTACAAGTCTTAGTGACAAAGAGAAAATCCTGAAAGCAGCCCGGGAAAAGAAGTCTCTAACATACAATGGTAAAAATATTAGATTGGCAGCAGACTTATCCACAGAGACCTGGCAGGCCAGAAAGAACTGGCATGATATATTCAGAGCACTAAACGAGAAAAACATGCAGCCAAGAATACAATATCATTGTATTCTTGGCTGCATGTTTTTCTATCATTGAAAATGGCTATCATTGAAAATAGAAGGCTATCATTGAAAATAGAAGGAAGGGTAAAAAGCTTCCAGGACAAACAAAAACTACAAGAATTTGCAAACACCAAACCAGCTCTATAGGAAATATTGAAAGGGGTCCCCTAAGCAAAGAGAGACCCTAAAAGTAGTAGATCAGAAAGGAACAGAGACAATATACAGTAACAGTCACCTTACAGGCAATACAATGGCACAAAATTCATATCTCTCAATAGTTACCCTGAATGTTAATGGGCTAAATGCCCCAATCAAAAGACATAGGGTATCAGAATGGATAAAAAAACAAAATCCATTAATATGCTGCCTACAAAAACCTCATTTTAGACCCAAAGACACCTCCAGCTTTAAAGTGAGGGGGTGGAAAATAATTTACCATGCTAATGGACATCAAAAGAAAGCTGGGGTGGCAATCCTTATATCAGATCATTAGATTTTAAGCCAAAGACTATAATAAGAAATGAGAAAGGACACTGTACCATACTCAAAGGGTCTGTCCAACAAGAAGATCTAACAATTTTAAATATCTATGCCCCTAACACAGGAGCAGCCAACTATATAGATCAATTAATAACAAAATCAAAGAAACACATCAACAATAATACAATAATAGTAGGGGACTTTAACACTCCCCTCACTGAAATGGACAGATCATCCAAGCAAAAGATCAACAAGGAAATAAAGGCCTTAAATGACACACTGGACCAGATGGATATCACAGATATATTCAGAACATTTCATCCCAAAGCAACAGAATACACATTCTTCTCTAGTGCACATGGAACATTCTCCAGAATAGATCACATCCTCGGTCCTAAATCAGGTCTCAACCGGCATCAAAAGATTGGGATCATTCCCTGCATATTTTCAGACCACAATGCACTGATGCTAGAACTCAATCACAAGAGAAAGTTGGAAAGAACCTAACTACAAGGGGACTAAACAGCATCCTTCTAAAGAATGAATGGGTCAACCAGGAAATTAAAGAATTGAAAAAATTCATGGAAACAAATGATAATGAAAACACAACGGTTCAAAAATCTGTGGGACACAGCAAAGGCAGTCCTGAGAGGAAAGTATATAGTGATACAAGCCTTTCTCAAGAAATAAGAAAGGTCTCACGTACACAACCTAACCCTACACCTAAAAGAACTGGAGAAAGAACAACAATGAAAGCCTAAACCCAGCAGGAGAAGAGAAATCATAAAGATAAGAGCATAAATCAATAAAATAGAATCCAAACAACAACAACCAAAAAAACCACAATAGAACAAATCAACGAAATTAGGAGGTGGTTTTTTTGAAAGAATTAATAAGATTGTTAAACCCATGGCCAGACTTATCAAAAAGAAAAGAGAAAGGACCCAAATAAGTAAAATCATGAATGAAAGAGGAGAGATCACAACCAACACCAAAGAAAAGCAAACAATTATAAGAACATACTATGAGCTACTCTATGCCAACAAATTTGACAATCTGGAAGAAATGGATGCATTCCTAGAGAAATATAAACTACCACAACTGAACCAGGAAGAAATAGAAAACCTGAACAGACCCATAACCAGTAAGGAGATTGAAACAGTCATCAAAAATCTCCAGACAAACAAAAGCCCAGGGCCAGACGGCTTCCCGGGGGAATTCTACCAAACATTTAAAGAAGAACTAATTCCTATTCTCCTGAAACTGTTCCAAAAAAATAGAAATGGAAGGAAAACTTCCAAACTCTTTTTATGAGGCCAGCATCACCTTGATCCCAAAACCAGACAAGGATCCCATCAAAAAAGAGAATTACAGACCAATATCCTTGATGAACACAGATGCAAAAATTCTCACCAAAATAATAGCCAATGGGATCCAACAGTACAATAAAAAGATTATTCACCATGACCAAGTGGGATTTATTCCAGGGCTGCAAGGTTGGTTCAACATCTGCAAATCAGTCTATGTAATACAATACATTAATAAAAGAAAGAACAAGAACCATATGATACTCTCCATAGATGCTGAAATAGCATTTGACAATTACAGCATCCCTGCCAGATCAAAACTCTTCAAAGTGTAGGGATAGAGGGCACATACCTCAATATTATCAAAGCCATCTATGAGAAACCTACCGCAAATATCATTCTCAATGGAGAAAAACTGAGATCTTTTCCCTAAGGTCAGGACGATGGCATGATGTCCATTATCACCACTGTTACTCAACATAGTACTAGAAGTCCTAACCTCAGCAATCAGACAACAAAAAGAAATTAAAGGCATCCAAATCGGCAAAGAAGAAGTCAAACTATCACTCTTTCCAGATGATATGATACTATATGTGAAAAACCCAGAAGATTCCACTCCAAAACTGATAGTACTTGTAAAGGAATTCAGTAAAGTGTCAGGATGTAAGTCAATTCAAGAAATCAGTTGCATTTCTCTACAACAACAAGACAGAAGAAAGAAAAATTAAGGAGTCAATCCCATTTGCAATTGCACCCAAAACCATAAGATACCTAGGAATAAATCTAACCAAAGAGGCAAAGAACCTGTACTCAGAAAACTATAAAGTACTCATGAAAGAAATTGAGGAATACACAAAGAAATGGAAAAATGTTCCATGCTCCTGGATTGGAAGAACAAATATTGTGAAAATGTTTATGCTACCTAAAGTAATCTACACATTTCATTCAATCCCTATCAAAATCCCATCCATTCTTTTTTCAAAGAAATGGAAAAAATAATCCTAAAATTTATATGGAACCAGAAAAGACCTTGAATAGCCAAAGTATATTGAAAAAGAAAGCCAAAGTTGGTGGCATCACAATTCTGGACTTCATGCTCTATTACAAAGCTGTCGTCATCAAGACAGCATGGTACTGGCACAAAAACAGACACATAGATCAATGGAACAGAATAGAGAGCCCAGAAATAGAACCTCAACTCTGTGGTCAACTAATCTTCAACAAAGCAGGAAAGAATGTCCAATGGAAAAAAGACAGCCTCTTCAATAAATGGTGTTGGGAAAATTGGACAGCCACATGCAGAAAAATGAAATTGGACCATTTCCTTACACCACACATGAAAATAGACTCAAAATGAATGAAGGACCCCAATGTGAGAAATGAATCCATCAAAATCCTTGAGGAGAACCCAGGCAGCAACCTCTTCGACCTCAGCTGCAGCAACTTCTTCCTAGGAATATTACCAAAGGCAAGGGAAGCAAGGGCAAAAATGAACTATTGAGACTTCATCAAGATCAAAAGCTTTTTCACAGCAAAGGAAACAGTCAACAAAACCAAAAGACAACTGACAGAATGGGAGAAGATATTTGCAAACAACATGTCAGATAAAGGGCTAGTATTCCAAATCTATAAAGAACTTATCAAACTCAACACCCAAAGAACAAATAATCCAATCAAGGAATGGGCAGATGACATGAACAGACATTTCTGTAAAGAAGACATCCAGATGGCCAACAGACACATGAAAAAGTGCTCCACATCACTAGGCATCAGGGAAATACAAATCAAAACCACAATGAGATACCACCTCACAGCAGTCAGAATGGCCAAAGTTAATAAGTCTGGAAATGACAGATGCTGGCACGGATGTGGAGAAAGGGGAAACGTCCTACACTGTTGTTGGGAATGCAAGCTGGTGCAACCACTCTGGAAAACAGCATGGAGGTTCCTCAAAAAGTTGAAAATAGAGCTACCCTATGGCCCAGCAATTGCACTATTGGGTATTTACCCTAAAGATACAAACGTAGTTATCTGAAAGGGCACATGCAGCCGAATGTTTATAGCATCAATGTCCACAATAGCCAAACTATGAAAAGAACCTATATGTCCATCAACAGATGAATGGATAAAGAAGAAATGCAGCCATCAAAAGAAATGAAATCTTGCCATTTGCAATGACGTGGATGGAACTAGAAGGTATTATGCTTAGTGAAATAAGTCAATTGGAAAAAGACAATTATCATATGATCTCCCTGATATGAGGAAGTGGAGATGCAATGTGGGGTTTTTGGGGAGTAGGAAAAGAATAAATGAAACAAGATGGGATTGGGAGGGAGACAAACTGTAAGTGACTCTTAATCTCACAAAACAAACTGAGGGGTTCTGGGGGGAGGGGGGTTGGGAAAGGGTAGTGCGGTTATGGACATTTTGGGGAGGGTATGTGCTATTGTGATTGCTGTGAAGTGTGGAAACCTGGCAATTCACAGACCTGTACCCCTGGGGCTAAAATACATTATATGTTTATTAAAAAATTAAAAAATAAAAAAAAAATTAGAATATCTTATTTATTTGAGAGAGAGAGAGAGAGAGAGAGAGAGAGAGCAGGGGGAGGAGAAAGGGATAGGATCAGAGGAAGAGGGACAAGCAGACTCAATGCTGAACCTAGAGTTCAAGTAAAGCTCAATCCCTCAACCCTGAGAGCATGACCTGAGCCAAAATCAAGTCAGAGGCTTAAATGACTGGGCTTAAATGACTGAGGTACCCAGATGCCTCCAAAGATTCAAATTTTTTGAAAGGTTATCTTCCTCTTTAGATTTCCTTTCAGTGTAAGCTTTGGCAAGTTGTGGTTTTCAAGAAATTTGCCCATTTCGTTTCAAATTCCATGTGTATTACCATAAAATTTTTTTCATTTTTCTTTTTTTTCCACATTTTATTTTATTTCTTTTAAGTGTTCCAAAATTCATTGTTTATGGACCACAGCCAGTGCTCCATGTAATATGTCCTCTTTATAATACCCACCAGCAGGCTCGCCCAAACCCCCCTCCCCTCAAAAACCCTCAGTTTTTTTCTCAGAGTCCACAGACTTTCATGGTTTGTCTCCCCCTCCAATATCCACAATCTCACTTCTCCTCTTCATCTCCCAATGTCCTCTAGTTATTCCTTAGGGTACACAAGTAAGTGAAACCATATGATACTTGACTCCTTGTGCCTGACTTATTTCACTCAGCATGATCTCTTCCAGTCCCATCCATGTTGATATAAAAGATGGGTATTAATCCTTTCTGATGGGGGCATAATACTCCATTGTATATATGGGCCATATCTTCTTCATCCATTTGTTTGTTGAAGGGAATCTTGGTTCTTTCCACAGTTTGGCAACTGTGGCCATTGCTGCTAAGAACATTGGGATACTTCTTTTCACTACATCTGTACCTTTGGGGAAAATACCCTGTAGGAAAATAGCAGGGTCATAGGGAAGCTCTATTTTTAATTTCTTTTTTTTTCTATTTTTAATTTCTTAAGGAATCTCCACACTGTTCTCCAAAGTGGCTGCACCAACGTGCAATCCCACCTACAGTGTAAGAGGGTTCCCCTTTCTCCACATGTTACCAACACATGTTTACTGTCTTGTTAATTTGGGCCATTCTAACTAGTGTAAGATGGTATCACAATGTGTTCTTGATTTGAATCTCCCTGACTGCTAGTGATGATGAACACTTTTTCATGTGTTTGTTAGCCCTTTGTATGTCTTCTTTGGGGAAGTGTCTGTTCATTTCTTCTGCCCATTTTTTGACGTGATTATCTGTTTTTTTGAGTGTTGAGTTTGAGGAGTTCTTTATAGGTCTTGGATATCAGCCCTCTGTCTGTACTGTCATTTGTGAATATCTTCTCCCATTCCGTGGGTTGCTTCTTTGTTTTGTTGACTGTTTCCTTTGCTGTGCAGAAGCTTTTGATCTTGATGAAGTCCCAAAAGTTCATTTTTGCTTTTGTTTCCTTTCCCTTTGGAGACATGTCTTGAAAGAAGTTGCTGTGGCCGATGTTGAAGAGATTGCTGCCTATGCCCTCCTCTAGGATTTTGATAGATTCCTGACTCACGTTGAGGTCTTTTATCCATTTCAAGTTTATCTTTGTGTATGGTGTAAGAGAATGGTCGAGTTTCATTCTTCTACACATGGCTGTCCAATTTTCCCAGTACCATTTATTTGAAGAGACTGTCTTTTTTTTTTTTTCCCCCCCACTGGATATTTTTTCCTGCTTTGTCAAAGATTATTTGACCATAGAGTTGAGGGTCCATATCTGAGCTCTCTACTCTGTTCCACTGGTCTATGTGTCTGTTTTTGTGCCAGTACCATGTTATCTTGGTGATCACAGCTTTGTAGTAGAGCTTGAAATCAGGCAAAGTGATATCCCAGTTTTTTTTCCTTTTTCAACATTTCCTTAGCAACTACATAATACAACTGTTAATCAAGATAAAGAGTCATATTGATATAAATACATTAATAGTAGGGTATCTTAACACACCACTCTCAGTAATAGACAGATCATCCAAGCAGAAAATCAATAAAGAAAAAAGAGCATTGAATGATACATTGGACTAGATGGATCTCATAGATACATACAGAACATTTCACCCTAAAACAACAGAATACTCATTCTTCTCAAGTGCACATGAACTTAATCCAGAATAGATCAGATACTGTGTCACAAATCAGGACTCAACAAATATGAAAAGATTGAGATTATTCCCTGCATATTCTTAGACCACAATGCTTTGAAAGTGGAACTCAACCACAAGAAAAAGTTTAGAAGGAGTTCAAACATTTGGAAGCTAAAGACCACCCTGCCTAAGAATGTTTGGATCAGAGGCCAGTCAAGATGGTGGAGAAGTAGGAGGAGGCGCCCTTTAACATGTCTCCTAAAGTGAGCTGATTACCTACCAAAGAACTCTTATCTCCCATGAAATCAGCCTGAGATTAGAATTATACACTTCTGGATCTCTATGGGGGCAGAAGACACCAGTGGGCAAATAAAGTGGAGTGGTATATTGGACTGGTATAGGAAGATAAACAAAAGACAGAGGCAGCCACCAGAAGCTACCCATTGGCAAGTAATACCCCAATACGAGAGTGCCCTGTGATTGGGGACCAGCATTGACTTGGAGTCTGGTTGAAAGCACTCAAAAAGAACAAAGGATTGTAGGGGGAAATTGTGGGAATCTGGCAGTTAGGGACAGGGGCTTGAGTCTACTGAACCAGGACAGCCACCACTGGCACTGAGCCAGAGAAAGTGCAGCGAAGCAGCCAGGTCTTGGTCCCTGAGCCATCAGCATGCATGAGAGCATCTGGGTGGCAGTGCCCGTGAGGGTGAGGGAGCCTCGCCAGCCAGCAGAACCACAGACTTTTGCACTCTGCACGTGCGTGTGCATGCTGCCCGACCAGAGTCTGAATCGTGCCCTACACCCTCCCCTGAGAGAGGTGCGTGCAGGCACCAGCTGGAGCTCTCTCAGACCCAGAGAGCTGAGCACTCCCAGCCTGGGCCAGCGTGAAAATATCAGTGAGCTATCGCGGCTTGGGACCTCTCTGGCAGTCTGGAGCTGTCTAGACAGCTGTACCTAGTATTTCTTGTGGTTTTGGGCACAAGCAAGAGTTCCTGTAACCCCAGAGACTGTAACCAGGAATGTGCTCTGCCAGCAGCAGAGGGGGAATTTAGGTGCTCTGGAGCAGCCAGAGGGGAACAGACCCAGGCTTCTCTCTGAGAGGGATGTCTGGGTGCAGTTTGCTTTCCTCTAAACCTCCAAAAACCATCAAAAGCCACTGAGGGGAGAGAAAACAAAGGAACAAACAAACAAACAAAACCCTCCAGAGAACAAAAGGATGAAAAACAGGTTTCCTCAGATCCCACCCCCTTGATGGGGAAAACCCACAGGGCAGGCTCCTCCCCCAGAAAGGCAAAAAAAAAAAAAAAAAAAAAAAAAAAAAAAAAAAGAGGGCAACCACCACTACTTCATAGATGCAATTTTATTTTTAATTTGTTCCCACTATTCTGGTTCTTTTCATTTTTTTATATATAACTTTTTAACCTATTTACCATCACAATGAGATGTCCAGTACATCAAACTCCATAATAACCTTTTAACCTGAACTTTTTGATACATATACCTATGTTTTTCTTTTGCTTTTCTATTTTTTAATTTATTTTATTTTACATTATTTTTTTCTTTATTTTTAAATTCATATAGAGATAAGTTTCAAGGTAATCCCCTTCCCCCAATCAATGCTATCCCTATAGGTAAACCAGTTTTTAATCCCCCTTTATCTTAGGAAAGTTGAGTCCTTTAACAAAGATATCAAGATACATCCAGGAAGATTCAAAATAATATCTGCACCCACACTGAGAATTTATAACCACTCTCCCATCTTTTTCTTCTGTCAGTGTATCTGGGTCTTTGTTTTTGTCCTGGTAGTATATAAATTTTATACTTGGGGTTCTTTTTGACAAGGTTATTTTTTGTTTTGTTTATTTATTTATTTATTTTCTCTTGTCATCTACTTTTGTTGGTCTTTTTGTTTGTCTGTATTTGTTTGTAGACTTCATAAATCTTAACTTGGGGCCCATTTGGGCTTGGCCTTACCTTTTATTTTATCTTTCTGTCTCTAGCTCTCTCTTTTTTTTCTTTTTTCTTTCTTTGGGTGGGGACATTTGATTGCTCAGAAGCAGTCCAGGGTGCACCTTGCCTGCACCACAGTCAATATATTCAGCTACTTTTTACCAAAATGATCAGGAGGAGGAATGCCCAACAGAAGAAAAATTCAGAGACAGAGCCTTCTGCATCAGAGCTATTGGATACAGACATAGACAGTGTGTTGGAAAGGGAGTTCAGGCTAGCAATTATCCAGGCAATAGCTAGGTTGGAGAAAGCCATAGATGACAAAATGGAATTGATTAGGGCCACCAGGGATGATGTTCACAATGTTCTCAATGAGTTCCAATCTAATCTAAATTCTCTAAAAGCTGGGGTAACTAAGACAAAAAATAGAATTAGTGATCTGGAGGACAAACAGATAGAGAAAAAGGATCAGGAGGAAGCTTGGAACAAACAGCTTAGAAGCCATGAAAACAGAATTAGGGAAATAAATGATGCTATGAAATGTTCCAACATCAGAATTATTGGAATCCCTGAGGGGGAGGAGAAAGAAGGAAGACTAGAAGATATAGTTGAACAAATTCTCCACAAAAATTTTCCCAATCTGACGAATGGAACCAGTATTCATGTACTAGAGGCAGAAAGTTTTACCCCCAAGATCATATAATTGAGAAAGACCTCGAGACATCTCTTAGTGAAAATGAACAATAATAATTGTAGACAGGAGCTCTTGAAAGCAGCTTGGGCAAAGAAATTCCTTATGTACAGAGGAAAGCCCATCAGAATAACGTCAGACCTGTCCACAGAAACCTTTCAAGCCAGAAAGGTCTGGCAAGACATATTCAGTGCATTAAATGAGAAGAACATGCAGCCAAGAATACTTTATCCAGAAAGACTGACATTCAAAATGGATGGAGAGATAAAAAGCTTCCAAGACTTCAAAGTTTAAAAGAGTATGTGACGCCCAAGATGACACCACAGGAAATACTGAGTGGGGTTCTATAAAAGAGGAAAAACCCTAGGAATATCATTAAACAGAAAATATATGGAGATAATCTATAGAAACAAAGACTTTACAGGTTACACGAGGTTAATTAAAATATATCTCTCAGTAATCACTCTCAACGTGAAATGCCTAAATGTGGCCATAAAATGACAGAGGGTTGCAGATTGGATAAAATGACAGGACCCATCCATATGTTGTCTACAAAAGACCCATTTTGAACCTAAGGATACATCTAGACTGAAAGTGAAGGGATAGAGAAACATCTTTCATGTCAATGGGCCTCAAAAGAAGGCTGGGGTAGTGATTATCATATCAGATAAATTAGATTTTAAACTAAAGACTGTAGTCAGAGATACAGAAGGACACTACATCATTCTTAAAGGGACTATCCACCAAGATGATCTAACAGTTGTAAATATTTATGCCCCCAATATGGGAGCAGCCAATTACATAAGAAAACTGTTAATCAAGATAAAGAGTCATATTGATATGAATACATTAATAATAGGAGATTTTAACATACCACTTTCAGTAATAGATAATCCAAGCAGAAAATCAATAAAGAAAAGAGCATAGAATGACACATTGGACTAGATGGACCTCATAGATATATACAGAACATTCCACCCTAAAACAACAGAATACTCATTCTTCTCGAGCGCACATGGAACCTTATCCAGAATAGACCACATACTGAGTCACAAATCAGGGCTCAAACAATACCAAAAGATTGAGATTATTCCCTGCAGATTCTCAGATCACAAGGCTTTGAAACTGGAGCTCAAACAGAAGGAAAAGTTCGGAAGGAACTCAAACACCTGGAAGCTAAAGACAACCTTACTTAAGAATGCTTGGATCAACCAGGAACTCGAAAGAAGAACATAAAATTCATGGAAATCAATGAGAATGAAGACACTTTGGTCCAAAACCTATGGGATACAGCAAACGCGGTCCTAAGGGGGAGATACATAGCCATCCATGCCTCCCTCAAAAAATATTGAAAAATCCAGAATACACCAGCTGTCTCTACACCTTAAAGAACTGGAGAATCAACAACAAATTAAGCTAACTCCACACACAAGAAGGGAAATAATCAAGATTAGAGCAGAGATCATTGAGATAGAAACTAGAGATACAGTAGAACATATCAATGAAACTAGAAGATGGATTTTTGAGAGAATCAATTAGATCAATTAACCATTGGCCAACCTAATCCAAAAGAAAGAAAGAAGGCCCAAATTAATAAAATTATGAATGAAAAGGGAGAGATCACAACTAACATCAAGTAAATAGAAACAATCATCAGAAATTATTATCAACAGTTATATGCCAGTAAGTTAAGCAACCTAGATGAAATGGGTGCATTCCTGGAAACCTATAGACTTCCAAAATTGAATCAGGAAGAAATTGACAACCTGAGTAGGCCGATATCTAGTAACTAGATTGAAACAGTGATCAAAAACCTCCCAGAAAACAAGAGCCCAGGACCTGATGGATTCCCTCAGGAATTCTACCAACCTTTCAAAGAAGAAATAACACCTATTCTCCTGAAGCACTTTCAAAAAATTGAAGCAGAAGGAAAACTTCCAGACTCTTTCTATGTAGCCAGCATTACCTGATCCCCAAACCAGGTAAACACCCCACCAAAAAGGAGAATTTCAGTCAAATATCCCTGATGAATATGGATGCTAAGATTCTCAACAAGATCCTAGCATATAGGATGCAATCAATGTGATAGAACAAATCAATAAGAGAAGAGAGAAGAACCACATGGTCCTCTCAATTGATGCAGAAAAAGCATTTGACAAAATCCAGCACCCGTTCCTGATTAAAATGCTTCAAAGTATAGGGATAGAGGGAACATTCCTGAACTTCATCAAATCTATCTATGAAAAACCCACAGCAAATACAATCCTCTATGGGAAAAAGCTCACAGCCTTTCTGTTGAGATCAGGAGCACAACAAAGCTGACCACTCTCACCACTCTTGTTCAACATGGTATTAGAAGTCCTAGCAACGGCAATGAGACAACAAAGAGAAATAAAAGGTATTCAAATTGGCAATGAAGAAGTCAAACTCTCTTAATAAATCACGTGATACTTAATATGGACGAAAACGACTCCACCTCGAAACTACTAGACCTCATACAGCAATTCAGAAACAGGGCAGGATACAAAGTCAATGTACAGAAATTTGTTGCTTTCTTATACACTAACAATGAAAATATAGAAAGGGAAATTAAAGGATCAATTCCATTTACTATAGCACCAAGAACCATAAGATACCTGGGAATAAACCTAATCAAAGATGTTAAGTATCTGTACTCAAAGAACTACAGAACACTCATGAAAAAAATCAAAGAAGACACAAAAAGATGGAAGAACATTCCATGCTCATAGAATGGGAAGAATAAACAACATTAAAATGTCTATATTGCCTAGAGAAATCTATATTTTCAATGACATTCCAATCAAAATTCCACTAGAATTTCTCAAAGAGCTGGAACAAACAACCCCAAAATTTGTATGGTATCAGAAGAGACCCCGAATTGCTAAGGAAATGTTGAAAAACAAAAATAAAACTGGCGGTATCACGTTGCCTGATTTCAAGCTTTACTATAAGGCTGTGATCACAAAGACAACATGGTACTGGCATAAAAACAGACACATAGACCAGTGGAAAAAAGTAGAGAGCCCAGATATGGACCCTCAACTCTGTGGTCAAATAATCTTCGACAAAGCAGGAAAAAATATACAGTGGAAAAAAGTCTCTTCAATAAATGGTGCTGGGAAAACTGGACAGCTATATGTAGAAGAATGAAACTCGACCATTCTCTTACATCATACACAAAGATAAACTCAAAATGGACAAAAAACCTTAACATGAGGCAGGAATCTATCAGAATCCTAGAGGAGAACATTGGCAGTAAGCTCTTCGATATCAGCCACAGCAACTTCTTTCAAGATATGTCTCCAAAGGCAAAGGAAACAAAAGCGAAAATGAACTTTTGGGACTTCATCAAGATCAAAAGCTTCTGCAGAGCAAAGGAAACAGTCAACAAAACAAAGAGGCAACCCACGGAATGGGAGAAGATATTCACAAATGACAGTACAGACAGAGGGCTGATATCCAGGATCTATAAAGATCTCAAACTCAACACAAACAAAACAGATAATCCTATCAAAAAATGGGAAGAAGACATGAACAGACACTTCTCCAAAGAAGACATACAAATGGCTATCAGACACATGAAAAAATGTTCATCATCACTAGCCATCAGTGAGATTCAAATTAAAACCACATTGAGATACCACCTTATACCAGTTAGAATGGCCAAAATTAGCACAACAGTAAACAAGAAGTTTTGGAGAGGATGTTGAGAAAGAGGGGAACCCTCTTATACTGTTGTTGGGAATGCAAGTTGTTGTAGCCACTTTGGAGAAGAGTGTAGAGATTCCTCAAGAAATTAAAAATAGAGCTTCCCTATGACCCTGCAATTGCACTACTGGGTATTTACCCCAAAGATACAGATGTAGTAAAAGAAGGGCCATCTGTACCCCAATGTTTATAGCAGCAATGGCCACGGTCGCCAAACTGTGGAAAGAACCAAGATGCCCTTCAATGGGCGAATGGATAAGGAAGATATGGACAATATACACTATGGAGTATTATGCCTCCATCAGAAAGGATGAATACCATTTGTATCAACATGGATGGGACTGGAGGAGATTATGTTGAGTGAAACAAGTCAAGCAGAGAGGAGCAATTATCATATGGTTTCACTTATTTGTGGAGGATAAGAAATAACATGGAGGACATGTGGAGATGGAGAGAAGAAGGGAGTTGAGGAAAATTGGAGGGGGAGATGAACCATGAGAGACTATGGACTCTTAACAACAATCTGAGGGTTATGAAGGGGTGGGGGGTGGGAAGGTGGGTGAGCCTGGTGGTGGGTATTGGGGAGGGCACTTATTGCATGGAGTACTGGGTGTGGTGCATAAAAAATGAATTCTGGTACCCTGAAAAGAAATAAAAAAAAAAAAGAATGTTTGGATCAACCAGGAAATCAAAGAACAACTTCAACAATTCATGGAAACCAGTGAGAGTGAAGACACTTCACTGCAAAACCCATGGGATACAGCAAAGGAGTTCTTACGGGGGAAATACATAGCCATCCAAGCCTCCCTCAAAAAAATTGAAAAATCCATAATACACCAGCTCTCTTTACCCCTTAAAAACTGGAGATTCAACAACAATGAAGTCAACCCAACACACAAGAAGGGAAATAATCAAGACTAGAGCAGAGATCAATGAGATAGAAACTAGAGATACAGTAGAACACATCAATGAAACTAGAAGCTGGTTTTTTGAAAGAATCAATAAGATTGTTAAACCATTGTCCAAAGTAATCCAAAATAAAAGGGAAAGGACCCAAATTAATAAAATTATGAATGAAAGGGGAGAGATCACGTCTAACACCAAGGAAATAGAAACAATCATCAGAAATTATTATCAACAGTTATATGCCAATAAGTTAAGCAACCTCAAGAAATAGATGCATTCCAGGAAACCTATAAACTTCCAAAACTGAATCAGGAAGAAATTGCCAACCTGAATAGATTAATATCTAGTAACAAGATTGAAGCAGTGATCAAAAACCTCCCAGAAAACAAGAGTGAAGGACCTGATGGATTCTTTGGCAAATTCTACCAAACTTTCAAAGAAGAAATAATACCTATTCTCCTGAAGCTGTTTCAGAAAATTGAAACAGAAGGAAAACCTCCAGATTCTTTTTATGAAGCCAGCATTACCCTGATCCTTAAAGCAGGCAAAGACCCCATCAAAAAGGAGAATGTCAGACCTATATCCCTGATGAATATGGATGTTAAGATTCTCAAGAAGATTCTAGCTAATATGATCCAACAGTACGTTAAAAAGACTATCTACCATGACCAGGTGGGGTTTATCCATGGGATGCAAGGTTGATTCAACATTTGCAAATCAAACAATGTGATAGAACAAATCACTAAGAGAAGAGAGAAGAGCTGCATGGTCTTCTCAATTGGTACAGAAAAGCATTTGACAAGATACAGTATCACTTACTGATTAAAATGATTCAAAGTATATTGATAGAGGGAACATTCCTAAATTTCATAAAATGTATCTACAAAAATCCCACCGTGAGTATCATCCTCAATGGGGAAAAGTTGACAACCATCCCTTTGAGATCAGGAACACGACCTGTCCACTCTCACCACTGTTGTTCAACATAGTACTAGAAATCCTAGCAGCAACAATCAGACAACAAAAAGAAATAAAAGGGATTCAAGTTGGCAAAGAAGAAGTCAGACTCTCTCTCTTTACAGATTACATGATATTCTATATGGAAAACCCAAAAGACTCCACTCCCAAAGTACTAGAACTCATACAGCAATTCAGTAATGTGATACGGTACAGAATCAATTTACTGAAATCATTTACTTTCTTATACACTGACAATGAAAAATAGAAGAGGAATTAGAAAATAAATTCAATTTACTACAGCACCAAGAACCATAAGACACCTGGGAATAAACCTAACCAAAAAGGTAAAGGATCTGTACTCAAGGAGCTACAGAACACTCATGAAAGAAATCGAAGAAGACACAAAAAGATGGACGACCATTCCATGCTCATGGATTAGAAGAAAAAACATTGTTAAAATGTGTATACTGCCTAGAGAAATCTTTACCTTCAATGTCATTCTGATCAAAATATCACCAGCATTTTTCAAAGTGCTGGATCAAACAATGCTGAAATTTGTATGTAAGCAGAAGATACCATTAAATTTTTATAAGATTCTTTTCCTATTTAACAATTTCTGTATAATCATATTGATGTTCCTTTTTTCTTTCTGACATTAATTGTGTCTTCTTTTTCTTTTTAAAAAAATATTTAAATTCTAGTTAGTAAACATACAGTGCAATATTGGTTTCAGAAGTAGAATTCAGTGATTCATCATTTACATACCACATCCAGTGATTGTCACAAGTGCCCTCCTTATTACATATCACCCATCTAGCCCATCCCCCACCTACTTATCTCCATCAAGCCTCAGTTTTTTCTCTATTGTTAAGTGTCTCTTGATAGTTTCTAGAAGATGGGAAAAGAGTAGGGGACCCTTCTTTCATCTAGTCCCTTGAATTCAGCTAGATATCTATCAAATCATTCTGAACACCTGTGAATTCAACATGAGATCCAAGTAAATAATTGCTACAATTCTATAAACAAAAAATCAACCACTTTTGCAAGGTAGGAGGTACAGAGAGTTGAATCCGAGGGGATATATCAGAAGATAAAACACAGGATGAGGGAGTCTCCAGAAGATGGTCCCTGGAAAGAGCAGCAGAGTGAAAATTTGGAACTTTTAAAAGTCTGATCCTGTGAGGGAGATCCCTGCCTGAAAGGTGTTCAGGTGGTGAAAAAGTGCGGAATCCTAGGTTGGACAGTGGGTTTCAGGATCCCTGGTGTCACAGAGGGAATAGGGGTACTTAAGCCAGCACAGTTCCCAAGCAAGTGAGCCCTGGAGTGGCTTCTCAGCTAGGTGTTGCCATAAATCAGAATCGGGCATGATCTGGTGACTGCTCTCCACGCATAGGCCCAGCAAGCATCAAAACCACTCCAGTACCTTAATCCTTTCCCCACGAGGAGGAGCAGGGGTGCACACATGTTTGGGCAACTACTCCTGGAGCATGGGCTCAACAAGTAGTGGTGCATGGTGAGACCCCTCTGTCTCCTGCGAGAATCAGTGTGCATATGACCAACAGGAGTCTGTAGAGTTTGGTGCACACAAAGGTGCTTGACTGTATTTTCATGAGGATGCACTGAAGAGTGGGTGCTGTGATCATTTGGCTTCAGGGATGGAGACTAGGGCACCACCATTTTATTTTAATCCTCTAAAGCAGCATGAAAAGCCTACAGGGAACAAAAGCCACATAGAGCAACCCAAATCAGTTTATAATGAGCCTGGCCCCCTGGCAAGTGTTGGTATAAATCCACCCAGACAAAGACAACTGAGAATTAGCACAGCAGACCCCTCCCCCAGATGACCAGCTGGAACATCAGGGGAATACCAACTTTATGGAGCACACAGAATTGCAAAACTCCAGTGCTAGGGGATAATAGTATATAGAATTCAAGTTTTTTTCTCATGAATCCTTAGTCTTTCAGTTTAGAATTATCTTTTTTTCTTTTCAGTTAGCTTATTTTATCAACACAGTCTTTTTATTTAATTTCTCATTTTTGCATTTACCTTTAGATACATTCTTCATTTTTGGCTTCCTTTCACTGTATTCCATTTTATTTTTGTATCTATATAAGTTTTTCTTTCTTTACAATTTTGGTATCAAATGTCTTTTATTTATTTATTTATTTATTTATTTATTTTATTTTCAGCATAACAGTATTCATTGTTTTTGAGCCACACCCAGTGCTCCATCCAATACCTGCCCTCTCTAATACCCACCACCTGGTTCCCCGAACCTCCCACCCCCCCGCTGCTTCAAACCACTCAGATTGTTTTTCAGAGTCCATAGTCTCTCATGGTTCACCTCCCCTTCCAATTTCCCCCAACTCCTTTCTGCTCTCTAACTCCCCTGGTCCTCCATGCTATTTGTTATGCTCCACAAATAAGTGAAACCATATGATAATTGACTCTGCTTGACTTATTTCACTCAGCATAATCTCTTCCAGTCCCGTCCATGTTGCTACAAAAGTTGGGTGTTCATCCTTTCTGATGGAGGCATAATATTCCATAGTATATATGGACCACATCTTCCTTATCCATTCATCCGTTGAAGGGCATCTTGGTTCTTTCCACAGTTTGGCGACCGTGGCCAT
Source organism: Lontra canadensis (assembly GCF_010015895.1). Classification (NCBI taxonomy): domain Eukaryota; kingdom Metazoa; phylum Chordata; class Mammalia; order Carnivora; family Mustelidae; genus Lontra; species Lontra canadensis. The sequence goes on along the minus strand of NW_022631130.1, from coordinate 3,022,097 downwards.
TGCTTCTATGAACATTGGGGTACAGATGGTCCTTTTTTTTCCACTCCATCTGTATCTTTGGGGTAAATACCCAGTAGTGCAATAGCAGGGTCATAGGGGAGCTCTATTTTTAATTTCTTGAGGAATCTCCACACTGTTCTCCAAGGAGGCTGCACCAACTTGCATTCCCACCAACAGTGTAAGAGGGTTCCCCTTTCTCCACATCCCTTCCAACACATGTTGTTTCCTGTCTTGCTAATTTTGTCCATTCTAAGTGGTGTAAGGTGGTATCTCAATGTGGTTTTAATTTGAATCTCCCTGATGGCTAGTGATGATGAACATTTTTTCATGTGTCTGATAGCCATTTGTATGTCTTCTTTGGAGAAGTGTCTGTTCATATCTTCTGCCCATTTTTTGATAGGATTATCTGTTTTGTGTGTGTTGAGTTTGAGGAGTTCTTTATAGATCCTGGATATCAACCTTTTGTCTGTACTGTCATTTGTGAATATCTTCTCCCATTCCGTGGGTTGCCTCTTTGTTTTGTTGACTGTTTCCTTTGCTGTGCAGAAGCTTTTGATTTTGATGAAGTCCCAAAGTTTATTTTCGCTTTTGTTTCCTTTGCCTTTGGAGACATATCTTGAAAGAAGTTGCTGTGGCTGATATCGAAGAGCTTACTGCCTATGTTCTCCTCTAGGATTCTGATGGATTCCTGTCTCACGTTGAGGTCTTTTATCCATTTTGAGTTTATCTTGTGTACTGTGTAAGAGAATGGTCGAGTTTCATTCTTCTACATATAGCTGTCCAGTTTTCCTAGCACCATTTATTGAAGAGACTGTCTTTTTTCCACTGTATATTTTTTGTTTTGTCGAAGATTATTTCCCCATAGAATTTGGGGTCCATATCTGGGCTCTCTACTCTGTTCCACTGGTCTATGTGTCTGTTTTTATGCCAGTACCATGCTGTCTTGTTGATCACAGCTTTGTAGTAAAGCTTGAAATCAGGTAACATGATGACCCTGGTTTTATTTTTGTTTTTCAACATTTCCTTAGCTATTTGGGGTCTTTTCTGATTCCATACAAATTTTTGTATTATTTGCTCCAGCTCTTTGAAAAATACCGGTGGAATTTTGATTGGAATGGCATTAAAGGTATAGATTGCTCTAGGCAGTATAGACATTTTGACAATGTTTATTCTTCCGATCCAAGAGCATGGAATGGTCTTCCATCTTTTTGTGTCTTCTTCAATTTCTTTCATGAGTGTTCTCCAGTTCCTCAAGTACAGATCCTTTACCTCTTTGGTTAGGTTTATTCCCAGGTATCTTATGATTCTTGGTGCTATAGTATATGGAATGGATTCTCTAATTTCCCTTTCTGTATTTTCATAGTTAGTGTATAAGAAAGCCACTGATTTCTGTACATTGACTTTGTATCCTGCCACGTTGCTGAATTGCTGTATGAGTTCTAATAGTTTGGGGGTGGAGTCTTTTGGGTTTTCCATATAAAGAATTATGTCATCTGAGAAGAGAGAGCGTTTGACTTCTTCATTGCCAATTTGGATACATTTATTTCTCTTTGTTGTCTGATTGCTGTTGCTAGGACTTCTAATACTATGTTGAACAAGAGTGGTGAGAGTGGGCACCCTTGTCATGTTCCTGCTCTCAACAAGTAGGTTGTAACTTTCTTCCCATTGAGGATGATATTTGCTGTGGATCTTTCATAGATAGATTTGATGAAGTTCAGGAATGTTCCTTCTATCCCTATACTTTTAAGAATTTTAATCAGGAACGGATGCTAGATTTTGTCAAATGCTTTTTCTGCATCAATTGAGAGGACCATATGGTTCTTCTCTCTTCTCATATTAATTTGTTCTATCACATTGATTGATTTGCGAATGTTGAACCATCCTTGTAGCCCATGAATGAATCCCACCTGGTCATGGTGGATAATCTTTTTAATGTGCTGTTGAATCCTGTTTGCTAGGATCTTGTTGAGAATTTTAGCATCCATATTCATCAGTGATATTGGTCTGAAATTCTCCTTTTTGGTAGGGTCTTTGCCTGGTTTGGGGATCAGGGTAATGCTGGCTTCATAGAAAGAGTCTAGAAGTTTTCCTTCTGCTTCAATTTTTTGAAACAGCTTCAGGAGAATAGGTGTTATTTCTTCTTTGAATGTCTAGTAGAATTCCCAGGGAATCCATCAGGTCCTGGGATCTTGTTTTTTGGGAGGTTCTTGATTACTGCTTCAATCTCATTACTAGATGTGGGTCTATTCAGGTTGTCAATTTCTTCCTGGTTCAATTTTGGGAGTTTATAGTTGTCCAGAAATGCATCTATTTCATCTAGGTTGCTTAGCGTATTGACATATAGCTGCTGATAATAACATCTGATGTTTGTTTCTACTTCCTTGGTGTTAGTTGTGATCTCTCCCTTTTCTTTCATAATTTTATTAATTTGGGTTTTCCCTCTTTTCTTTTGGATTAGTGTGGCCAATGGTTTATCGATCTTATTGGTTCTTTCAAAAAACCAGCTTCTAGTTTCATTGATACGTTCTACTGTATCTCTGGTTTCTACCTCATTGATCTCAGCTCTAATCTTGATTATTTCCCTTCTTATGTGTGGAGTTGGTTTGATTTGTTGTTGATTCTCCAGTTCTTTAAAGTGTAGAGACAGCTGGTGTGTTCTGGATTTTTCAATGTTTTTGAGGGAGGCTTGGATGGCTATGTATTTCCCCCTTAGGACCGCCTTTGTTGTATCCCATAGGTTTTGGACCGAAGTGTCCTCATTCTCATTGGTTTCCATGAATTGTTCAAGTTCTTTTTTGATCTCCTGGTTGATCCAAGCATTCTTAAGCAAGGTGGTCTTTAGCTTCCAGGTGTTTGAGTTCCTTCCAAAATTTCCTTGCGATTGAGCTCCAGTTTCAAAGCATTGTGATCTGAGACTATGCAGGGAATAATCTCAGTCTTTTGGTATTGGTTGAGTCCTGATTTGTGACCCAGTTTTTGGTCTATTCTTGAGAATGTTCCATGTGCACTTGAGAAGAATAAGTATTCTGTTGTATTAGGGTGGAATGTTCTGTATATATCTATGAGGTCCATCTGGTCCAATGTGTCTTTCAATGCTCTTGTTTCATTATTGATTTTCTGCTTCGATGATCTGTCTATTTCTGAGCGAGGTGTGTTAAGATCTCCTACTATTAACGTATTCATTTCAATATGACTCTTAACAGTTTTCTTATGTAATTGGCTGCTCCCATATTGGAGGCATAGATATTTATAATCGTTAGATCATCTTGGTGGATAGTCCCTTTAAGAATGATGTAGTGTCCTTCTGTATCTCTGACTATAGTCTTTAGTTTAAAATCTAATTTATCTGATAATGAGAATCTCTACCCTGGCCTTCTTTTGAGTCCCATTGGCATGAAAGATGCTTCTCCATCCCTTCACTTTCAGTCTGGGTGTATCTTTAGGTTCAAAATAGGTCTCTTGTAGACAACATATGGATGGGTCCTATCGTTTTATCCGATCTGCAACCCTGTGCCATTTTATGGGCACATTTAGCCCATTCACATTGAGAGTGATTATTGATAGATACGTTTTTATTGACATTGTGTTACCTTTGAAGTCTTTATTTCTGTAGATTGTCTCTCTATTTCAGTTAAATGCTATTAGTATTTAGTATTAGTATTAGTCTTAGTATTAGTATTTTTCCTCCTTTATAGAACCCCCCTTAATATTTCCTGCAGTGTCAGCTTGGTGGTTGCATAGTCTTTTAAGCCTTGCCGGTCTTGGAAACTCTTTATCTCTCCATCCATTTTGAATGTCAGTCTTGCTGGATAAAGTATTCTTGGCTGCATGTTCTTCTCATTTAGTGCCCTGAATATATCTTGCCAGCCCTTTCTAGCTTGCCAGGTCTGTGGACAGGTCTGACGTTATTCTGATGGGCTTTCCTCTGTAAGTAAGGAGCCTCTTTGTCCTAGCGGCTTTCAAGAGATTATATCTACAGTTATGATTTCTCAATTTGACTATGAGGTGCCTTGATGTTTTTTTGGAAACTATAATCTTAGGTGGAGACCATTCAGCCTCTAGTACATGAACGCTGGTTCCATTCGTGAGATTGGGAAAATTTTCATGAAGAACTTGTTCCACTATATCTTCTAGATTTCTTTCTTCCTCCTCCCCTTCAGGGAATAAAATAATTCTGATGTTGGAAGGTTTCATGGCATCATTTATTTCCCTGATTCTGTTTTTGTGACTTCTAAGCTGTCTGTTCCAGGCTTCCTCCTGATCATTTTCTCTGTCTGTTTGTCCTCCAGATCACTAATTCTATTTTCTGTCTCAGTTACCCTAGCTTTGAGAGAATTTAGATTAGATTGGAACTCATTGAAAGCATTGTTAACCTCATCCCTGGTAGCTTTTAGCTCTGCCCTAACATTGTGAACATCATCTCTGGTAGCTTTCAGTTCTCCCCTAATCAATTCCATTTGGTCATCCATGGCTTTCTCCAACCTAGCTATTGCCTGGATAATTGTTAGCTTCAATTCCCTTTCTGACATATTGTCTATGTTGATAGCTGTTAGCTCTGTTGCAGAAGGCCCATCCTCTGTATTTTTCTTCTTTTGGGCATTCCTCCTTCTAGTCATTTTGGTGAGAGATGCCTGAACAGATGTAGCTGGATGTATCAACCGACATGCAGTCATGGTGCACCCTGGAATGCTTCTGAGCAATCAGGATTCCCCACCCAAATGAGAGAAAAAAGAAAAGAAAAAGAAAAAAAGAGAGAGAGTGAGACAGGAAAAAAAGGGAAGATAAAAGAGAAGTTTCAGCCCAAATGTGCCCTAAGGTAAGAATAATGAAGTATACAAACTAAAACAGACAAACAAAAAGACTGATAAAAGTACATGACAATAGAAAAGAAAAAATATATATAAGCAAATAAAGAAAGAACCTCGTCAAAAGAATCCCAAGTGTCAGATTTATATACTGTCAGGACAAACACAAAAACACAGAAACATTGGTGGAAGAAAAAGATGGAAGAGTGGTTATAAATTCTCAGTGTGGGTGAGGAAGGACGTTTTGATTCTTCCTGGATGTATCTTGATCTCTTTGTTAAGGACTCAACTTTCCTAAGATAAAGTGCGATTAAATATTGGTTTACCTATGGGGTAGTATTGATTGGGGAAAGGGGATTACTTTGAAGTTTAACTCTATATGAATATTAGAAAATAAAAATAAAAAAAAGGAATAAACTAGACTAAACTAAACTAAAATTAAAGAAAAAAAGAAATTTAAAAAATAGAAATGCAAAAGAAAGACACAGGTGTATGTATCCAAAAGTTCAGGTTAGAAGGTTATTATGGAATTTGATGTACTGGACAGCTCACTGTGATGGTAAATAGTTTAAAAAATTATCTATATAAAAAAAATGAACCAGAATAGTGGGAACAAATTAAAAATAAAAGTTGTCCTATGAAGTAGTGGTGGTTGTTCTCTTGTCACCTTTTTTTTTTTTTCTTTCCTGGTTGGTTTTCTGTGGGAGGGGCCTGCCACTGGGTTTTCAGTCAATGATGTTCCCTGAGTTAAGTTCTCTTGCCCCCCTTAAGGGGGCGGGCTCCGAGGAAACCGGTTTTTTCAGGCTTTTGTTCTCTGGAGGTTTTTGTTTATTCACTATGTTTTTTTTCTTTCGCCTTGACCGCTTTTGATGGTTTTTGTAGGTTTAGAGGAAAGCAAACTGCACCCCGACCTCCCTCTCAGAGAGAAGCCTCCGTCTGTTCTTCTGTGGGTGTTGCAGAGCCCATATAAATCCCCCTTTGGCCGCTGGCAGAGCAGGTTCCGAGTCATGGTCCCTGGGGATGCAGGATCTTCTGCTTGTACCCAAAACCTTGGCAGCGGCAGCTGCCTGGGCAGCTCCAGATCGCCAGAGAGGTTCCAAGCAGCGATCACACACTGAGATTTTCCCAGTGGCCCAGGCTGGGAGTGCCTGGTCTTTCTGGGTCTAAGAGCGCCTGGCTTGCATGCACCTCTCTCAGGGGAGGCTGTGGGTCGCCCACGCATCTCATATTCTGAGATTGGTGCGCAGACCCAAAAGCACCAGGCTGGGCCTTCCCGCACCTCTCTCAGGGGAGAGTTTTGGGCACGTGTCTCAGGCTCTGAAACAATGGCGCGGGTCTAAGAGTGCCAGGTGGGCCTTTGTGCACCTCTCTCAGGGGAGGTGAGGGGCGGGCATGTCTCAGGCTCTATAGCAGGGCTTGGCGTTCTGCCATCTGGCATGGCTCCCAGCCCCTCACGGGAGCCAGACCCCACACAATCTTGGGCGCACTGGTGGCTCAGAGACCAAGACCTGGTTTCTCCGCCACACTGTCTCTGGCTCAGCACCAGGGGAGGCTGTCCTGGGTCTGGGGACTTAAGCCCCTGTCCCTAGCTGCCCCGATTACCACAATTTCGGCCCCACAATCCTTTGCTCTTTTGGAGTGCTTTCAACCAGTCTCCAAGTTAATGCTGGTCCCCAGATGCAGGGCACTCTCATATTAGGGTTATTACTTTCCAATCGGTTGCCTCTGGTGGCTCCCACCCCCCTTTGTTTATCTTCCGATATTAGTCTGATGTTCCCACTCTGCTTTACCTGCCCAGTGGTGTCTTCTGCCCTTGTAGAGATCCAGACGTGTATAATTCTGATCTCAGGCTGATTTCATGGGTGATAGGAGTTCTTTGGTTGGTAATCAGCTCACTTTAGGGTACAGGTTGAAAAGGCGCCTCCTCCTACCTCCCCACCATCTTGTCTCCCCTCTGTCTTTTAAAAAATATTTTAGTTGTTTGATTGAGAGGCAGAGATTGCAAGAGAAAGCACAAGTGGGGAAGAGAGGGAGAAGCAGGATCCCTGAGCAGGAAACTCAATGCAGGGCTTGATCCCAGGACTCTGGGATTATGACCTGAGCCAAAGGCAGACACTCAACCAGCTGAGCCACCCAGGAACCCCTTTAAGTGTCTTCTAATAAACAGACCAAAATACATCCAGGACCAAGTGTATCATCCTGTTCTGCCTCCTTGCTTGATTATAGTCTCACTTTTATTCTTTTTTTTTTCTTTTTTGGATTCTGATCTATTCTTATTTGCCTAGTGTATATTCCACTGAGATCATCGTTGATTTTTTTAATTTCTTTTTTGTTTTCTTGTTCATCTATTTTTCTCTAGAAAAAATGACCAGAGGAAAATTTCCCAGGAAAAAGGACAAGAAGCATAATCACTACCAGAGATTTAATGAATATTGATATTGGTAAAATGTCAGAGCTAGAATTTAGAAGAATGAGTATAAAGATACTACCTGGGCTTCAGAAAACCATAGAAGATACTACATCATCATCACCACTTTCCACAGAAATAAAGGAACTAAGATATAATGAGGTTGAAATAAAAAGGGTATTGCTGAGATGCAATAAAAAATGGAAGCTCTTACTGCTAGCATAAATGTGGGAGAAGAGAGAATAAGTGATACAGAGGATAAAATTGTGGAGACTAAGGAAACCAAGCAAAAGAGAGATAAACAATTACTGGACTATGAGGGGAAAATTTGAGAGATCGGCGATACCATAAAGCAAAACAATATTAGGATTACTGGAATTCTAGAGGAAGAAGAAAGAGAGGGGCAGAAGGTATATTTGTGAAAATTATAGCTGAGAACGTCTCTAATCTGGGGAGGGAAATAGACATTCGGTTCCAGGAAGCACAGAGAAACCCCCTCAGAATCAATAAAAATAGATCAACATTATGACATAGAATAGTGAAGCTTGCAAAGTTCAGAGATAAAGAGAAAACCCTGAAAGCCAGAGACAATTGGTCTTTATCCTACAAGGGAAAGAACATTAGATTGGCAGAAGACTGGTTTACAGAGACCTGGGAGGCCAGAAAGGGCTGGCATGATATATTCAGGGTACTAAATACGTGCAGACAACAATACTTTATCCAGCAAGGCTGCCATTCAGAATGGAAGGAGAGAGAAAGATCTTGCAGGACAAACAGAAACTAAGAGAATTTGTGATAACTAAACCAGCCCTGCAAGAAATATTAAAGGGGATCCTGTAAACAAAGAGAAACAAAAAGTAACACAAATCAGAAATTAACAGAGACAATGCACAGAAACAGAGACTTTATAGGTAGTATGAAGTCACTAAATTCGTATCTCTTAATAGTTACTCTGAATGTAAATGAGCTAAATGCTCCAATGGAAAGACAGGGTTTCAGATTGGATAAAAAAGCAAGACCCATGGATATGCTGTCTGCAAGAGACTCATTTTAGACTTAAAGACACCTCCAGAATGGTAGAGAACCATTTATCATGCTAATGGACCTCAAAAGAAAGCTGGTAGAGCAATCCTTAAAAGAGACAAATTGGATTTTAAGCCAAGACTGTAGTAAGAGATGAATATCTTACTTAAAGGATCTATCGACAAGAAGATCTAATAATTATAAATATTTATGTTTCTAACATAGGAGTAGCCAATTATATAAATCAAATAAAAGAAAGTTAAAGAAACACATTGATAATAATACAGTAATGTAAGGGAACTTTAACTTAACTCCCCTCTAACATCAATAGACAGATCATCTAGGCAGAAGATCAACAAGGAAGAAAGGGCTCTGAATGACACACTGGACCAGATAGTCTTCACAGATATATACAGAGCATTCCATTCTAAAGCAACAGAATACACATTCTTTTCAATTGCATATAGAAAATTCTGCAGAATAGGTCACTTACTGGGTCACAAATCAGATCTCAACCAGTACCAAAAGATTGGGATTATTCCCTGTGTATTTTCCACAATGCCTTGGAATTTGAACCCAATCACAAGAGGTAATTTGGAAGTAACTCAAATACTTGAGGTTTTTTTTTTCTTTTAAATATTTTAATATTAATACTTGCAAAAAGGCATAAAGAAAAAAAAAATGATCACACATGAGGCAAACAGAAGTTCAACAGGTGTCCACCACTCTAATGTTGAAAAAAAAATGTTTTGAATGGGCCAAATCTCATAAATATAGCACTAAAGAAATTTTTTAAACAATGCAAATAAGAAACAACCACTTACATGGAGTCACCATGTCCATCTCACATACATAGGCTCATGTATTATTTCATGTAATATCCCCATGAAGAAAGGTATATTCTTTTTTTAATTTAAAAATGTATTTCTTTAATTAAAATTTAAATTCAATTACTTAACATATAATGTATTATTGGTTTCAGAGGTACATGCCTATGATTCATCAGTCTTATATAATACCCAGTGCTCATTACATCACATACCCTCCTTAATGTCCATTGCCCAATTACCCTTTCCCTTCACCCGTTCCCCTCCAGCAACCATCAGTTTGTTTTCTATGATTAAGAGTCTCTTATGTTTTTTTCCCTCCCTGGTTTTGTATTGTTTTATTTTTTTCCTCTCTTCCTGTATGATCCTCTATTTTGTTTCTTAAATTCCACATATCAGTGGGGTCATATGATCATTGTCTTTCTCTGATCGACTTATTTCACCTAGCATAATATCCTCTATTCCATCCACATCATTGCAAATGGCAAGATTTCACTATTTTGATGGATGAGTAATACTGTTATATATATACTTATATATATACAAATATATATATTGTACATACAGCTATATATATCTATATATCATATCTTCTTTATCCATTCATTTGTTGATGGACAGCTGGCCCCTTTCCATAGTTTGGCTATTGTGGACATTACTGCTATAAACCTTGGGGTGCAGATGTCCCTTCAGATCACATTTGTATCTTTGGGATAAATATCTAGTAGCAATTGCTGAAACATAGGGTAGCTCTATTTTCAACCTTTTGAGGAACCTCCATAATGTTTTCTAGAGTGGCTGCAACAGCTTGCATTCCCACCAGCAGTGTAGGAGGGATCCCCTTTTACTTGGAAGATAAAGAATATCTTACTAATGAATGAATGGGTCAACCAAGAAATTAAAGAGGAATTAAAAAAAAATCATGGAAATAATGAAATGAAATAATGAAATGAAAGCCCAAAGTTAAAAAACCTTTGGGATGCAGCAAAGACAGTTGCTGGAAGTACATAGCAATACAAGTCTTTCTGAGAATAGAAAATTCTCAATACACAAGCTAACCTTACACTTAAAGAAGGTGGAGAAAGAACAGCAAATAGAGCCTAAGCCAAGCAGGAGACCAGAAACAATAAGGATTAGAGCAGAAATCAATGAAATAGAAACCAAAATAACAGTAGAACATATTGATGGAACTAGAAAGTAGCTCTTTGAGATAATTAAGAAGATTGATAAACCCCTAGCCAGACTTATCAAAAAGAAAAGGAAAAGGAAAAGGACACAAATCAATAAAATCATGAATGAAAGAGGAGAGATCACGACTAATCCCAAGAAAATAAAACCAACTTGAACATATTATGAACAACTATATGCCAGCAAATTAGGCAATCTAGATGAAATGGATGCATTCCTAGACACTAATAAACTACCAAAACTGAAACAGGAGAAATAGAAAATCTGAACAGACCCATAACCAGCAAGGAAATTGAAGCAGTAATCAAAAATCTCCCAATAAAGAAGAGTCTAGGACCAGATGGCTTCCCAGGGGAATACTACCAAACATTTAAAGAAGAAATAGTACATATTCTTCTGAAGCTGTTTCAAAAAATTAGAAATGGAAGGAAAACTTCTAAACTCGTTTTACGATGCCAGCATTACCCTGATCCCAAAACCGGACAAAGACTCCCACAAAAACAGAAAATTACAGACCAATGATGAACGTGGATCCAAAAGTTCTCCCAAGATACTAGCCAATAGGATCCAGCAGTACATTAAAAGGATTATTCATTGTGACCAAGTGGGATTTATTCCTAGGCTGTGAGGTAGTTCAATATTTGCAAATCAATCAACGTGATACATCAGATTAATAAAAGAAAGACAAGAACCATATGACTCTCAATTAATGCAGAAAAAAAGCATTTGACAAATACAGCATCCTTGCTTGATTAAAACTCTCCACAGTGTAGGGATGGAGGGAACATACCTCAATATCATAAAAGAAATCTATGAAAAGCTCACAATGAATATCATTCTCACTGGGGAAAAACAGAGATTTTCCCCTAAGGTTAGGGACATGACAGGATATACACTCTCACCACTGTCGTTCAACATAGTCTTAGAAGTCTTAGTCTCAGCAATCAGACAACAAAAAGAAATAAAAGGTATTCAAACTGCTGGGGAAGAAGGCAAACTCTCACTCTTTGCAGATGACATGATACTTTGTGTGGAAAACCCAAAAGGCTCCATCCCAAAATTGCTAGAACTCCTACAGGAAATAAGCAATGTGGTGGTATGTAAAATCAATGCACAGATGTCAGTGGTATTCCTATATACTAAGAATGAGGCAGAAGAAAAAGAAAGCAGTGGATTGATCCCATTTATAATTGCACCAAAAACCATAAGATACTTAGGAATAAACCTAACCAAAGAGGTTAGGTTAGATAAATGATCTGTACTCTAAAAACTACAGAACACCTATGAAAGGAATTGAGAAAGACACAAACTTTCCAGAGTACACATCTTTACCTCTTTGTTTAGGCTTATAACCATGTAACTTATGGTTTTTGGTGCAACTGCAAATGGGATCCATTTCTTGATTAATTTTCCTGCTGCTTTGTTATTGGTGCATAGAAATGCAGCAGATTTCTATAAGTTGATTTTGTATCCTGCCACATTGATGAATTCATGTATTAGTTCCAGCAAATTTTGGTGGAATCTTTTGGGTTCTCAAAATAGAATGTCATGTCTTCTGTGAAGATTGAAAATTTGACTTCTTCCTTGCTGATCTGGATGACTTTTATTTCTTTTGTTATTGCTGAGACTAAGACTTCTAGTACTATGTTATATAGTAATGATGAGAGTGGACATGTTTGTCTTGTTCCTGACCATAGGGGAAAGGCTTTCAGTTTTTCCCTGTTGAGGATGACATTAGCTGTGGGTCTTTCATATATGGCCTTTATATGTTGGGGTATGTTCTATCTATCTCTACTTTGTTGAGAGTTTTTAAAATCAAGAATGGATACTGTAGTTTGTCAAATGCTTTTTCCACATCTATTGAGAGGATCATATGGTTCTTATCTAATGGTTGTGTATTTGAGACTTTTCTTTTATTAATGCGGTTTATCATGTTGATTGGTTTGCAAATATTGAACCAACCCTGCAGCCCAGGAATAAATCTAACTTGATCATGGTGAATGATTCTTTTCATGTACTGTTGGATTTGATTTGCCAGTATCTTGTTTAGAATTGTTGCATCCACTTACATCTGGGACCTTGACCTGTAAGTCTTCTTTTGAGTGGGGTCTTTGGTTTTGGAATCAAGATAATGGTGATCTTGTAGAAGGAGTTTGGAAGTTTTCCATCCATTTCTATTTTTGGGGAACATTTTGGGAGGCGTAGGTATTAAATCTTCTTTAAATAGCTGGTAGAATTCCCCTGGGAAGCCATCTGGCTCTGGACTTTCATTTATTGGGAGATTTTTGATTACTGATTTAATTTCTTTACTGGTTATGGGCCTGTTCAAATTTTCTCTTTCTTCCCATTTAAGTTTTGGCAGTTTGTATGTTTCTAGTAATTTGACCTTTTCTTCCAGATTGCCCAGCTTGTTGGCAGATAATTTTTCATAATATTCTCTTTTAATTGTTTGTATTTCTGTGGTATTGATTGTGATCTTTCCTCTTTCATTCATGATTTTATTTATTTCAATCATTTTTCTTTTCTTTTTGATAAGTCTGGCTAGGGATTTATCAATTTTATTAATTCTTTCAAAGAACCAGCTCTTAGTTTCATTGATCTTTGCTACTTTTGTTTCTTTGTTTGTTTCCATATAATCTGTTTTTGCTCTACTCATTATTCCCCTTCTCCTGCTGGCTTCAGGCTTTATTGGCTGTTCCTTTTCTTGGTCATTTAGATGTAAGGTTAGGTTATGTATTTGAGACTTTTCTTGGTTCTGGAGGTAGGCCTGTATTGCAATGTACTTTCCTCGTAGGACTGCTTTTGGTGAATCCCAAAGGTTTTGGACTGTCATGTTTTCATTTTCATTGCTTCAATCTACTTTTTAATTTTTTCCTTTAATTTCCTGGTTAACCCATTCCTTCCTTAGTAGGATGTTCTTTAAACTTCATGTATTTGTGGTCTCTCCAAATTTTTTCTTGTAGTTGAATTTAGGTTGCATATATTGTGGTCTGAAAATATGCATGGTATGATATCCATCTTTTTTGTACTTATGGGCTGATTTGTGACCCAGTATGTGATCTATTCTGGAGAATGTTCTGTGTGTACTAGAAAAGAATGTGTATTCTGCTGCTTTAGGATGAACTGTTCTGAATATATCTGTTAAACTCATCCAGTCTAGTGTGCCATTCAAAGCCAATGTTTCGTTGTTGATTTTCTGCTTAGATGATCAATCCACTGCTATTGGCGGAGTGTTTAAGTCCCCTAAAATTATTGTATTATTATCAATGAGTTTCTTTATGTTTGTTATTAATTGATTTATATATCAGGGTACTCCCAAGTTGGGGGCACAAATATTTATAATTGTTAGATCTTGGTGGATAGACCCCTTAATTATGATATAATGCTCTTCTTCATGTCTTGTTACAGTCTTCATTTTAAAATGTAGTTTGTCTGATATAAGTAGGCTTTCTTTTCACATCCCCCATTCACATGACAGATGATGCTTCATCCCCTCACTTTCAATCTTCAGGTGTCTTTAGGTCTAAAATGAATCTCTTGTAGGCAGCATATAGGTGGATTTTTTTTTTTTTTTTACCCTTTGCCATAGTGTTACCATGTTACCTGTAGAGTTGGTGTTTCTGGTAATGTTTCCTAGTCCTTTCTAGTCTTTGTTACTTTTGGTCTTTTTACTTTTTGGTCTTTTTTATTTCTTGAAGGGCTGATTTAGTGGACATGAAACTCCTTCAGTTTTTGTTTGTCTGGGAAACTCTTAATCTCTCCTTCTATTCTGAATGAGAGCCTTGCTGGATAAAGCATTCTTGGCTGCATATTTTTCCCATTTAGCACATTGAATATATCCTGTTACTGGATGTTACTCTGGACTGACTAATTTCTGTCAATAGGTCTGTTGTAGGCTGACCTATCTTCCCTTTTATGTTAAGGACTTTTTTCCCTTGCTGCATTTAGGATTCTTTCCTTGCCTGAGTATTTTGTGAATTTCACTATGGTATGCCTTGTTGATGTCAGACCTTTGTTGAGTTAAATGCGAGTTCTCTGTGCTTCTTGAATTTTGATATCTGTGTCCTTCAGTTTAGAGTTGTTTTTAGTTATAATTTGCTCAGATAAACCTTCTGCCACCTTTTCTATGTCTTCATCTTCTGGGATTCATATTATATTTTATTAAGTTGCTTAGTTCCCTAATTCTACCTTCCTGATCCATTACCTTTGTTTTCCTCTTTTTTTCAACTTCATTATTTTCCATAATTCTATCTTCTGTGTCACTGATTTTTTTTCCTCTACCTCACCCATTGTCATTTTTATGGCATCCAATTGGGTTTGTGTCTCAGTTATAACACTTTTAATATCGACCTCACAAGATTTTAGTTCTTTTATCTTTGCAGGATGGGATTCTCTTGTGTCTTCTATGCTTTTTTTCAAGCCCAGCCAGTGTCCTTACAATTGTTGTTTTAAATTTTAGTTATGATATCTTACTTATATTTGTGGTGATTAAATCTCTGTCATTTCTTCCTTTTTTTAAATTTTGGGGTGATTTCTCTGTATTGTCATTTTGGAGGTAAAAAAAACAAGTTAAATAAAATAAAAAAATTAAAATTAAAAAATAAAAGAAAATAAGGGAAACTAGATTCTAGGTGTTTTGGTCTGCTTGTTAAGAGAAGCTTGGTAGAAAAAAATATTAAAAATTAGGAAAATAGAAAAAAATAAAAATTTGTCTTTTTGTATTGAGGACAAAAACAAAAACAAATAAGCATAAAACTCAAAGGAACCTAGATCCTGTTTCTCCTAGAGCTGAAGCTTTGCAACACCCTATGACCAGTAGACTTCATTTATGGACAAAGTTTTTGCTGGTTTTGTGTCAGAGGGGCCTGTTGCTCTGATTCTCAGAAGGGCTTGCCCTATTGGAAAAGTGCCTGCAGGGCACGGGGCGGGGGGTGGGACTTGGTGTAAGCGGTTCTGGTCTCCATTTTGTGGTGCTGTTCTTCTCTCAGTGAATTCAGTCACTGCTGGTGGGTGAGGGGTCAAAATGGCTTTGCTCTGCTCACTGGTCTCCAGAGTGGGGAGCTAGTGCCTGCCAGTCTTCAGGAAGCCCTTACAGAAGAGCAATCATCTTTTCTGTGTCCCTGGCTTTTGTCAGATCCCCATCTTCATCCTGTTTCTATCTGAGCTATATGCTTATTAGTCCATGAAGTACTCTTGTATTTCATCTTAGGTGTGGCTAGGATTCAAAACTGCACATGCAGAGACCCCTTTTGTGCAGACTTGCACTGATCCTCTGGGGAAGGGCCTTAATGATCTACTGTGGCTGGTGCTGGCTTGTCCCAGAAAACAGCTGAATGACCAGCAGCAGTTTGGAATTTATGGCTAATCACAACAAAGCCAGGGCCAGGCTTTGCTGCCCTTAGTCGGTGTTTTTGTTCTTATACTGGTGAATTGGGCAGTTCAATAGCCACCACAGGGTCTTTTGCCCATGGAGAGGCCGTATCACATTTACCAAATGCACGCCAAGCAGTGGAGCAGCTTCTGCTCCTGTGATCCTCAGACTCTGGGATTCTTCAGACTGTGCCACCTGCTTCCGGGGCTCTGCTTTCCATCCCCACTGGAGCACTGCCAGGCATGACCTTTGGAATGGCACTTGTAAGGTTTTACAGTGAGACAAACACAACACCAGGTGAGGTAGGCACAAGGCAAGATCTATTAAGGGCGCCCTCAGGCAACGTTCCATGACTCCAGAGAGGGGCGTCGGGGAAGTCGTGCTGGGAGGGCGTCAAGTGGGTCTTTTATCTGGGTTAAGACAGGGCATAGGTTCACAGCCGTATAAGGTAAGGTGTTTGGGGATTGGAGGGTCGGGGGAGTCCTGATGTCCCTGTTTCTTGCATAGGTATTGGGTTACTTATGATGATGTGTCCTCGACATACATCCTTTGGGTGGGAGAGTCATGGGTTAAGGAAGAAGGGGGGCCTGGAAGATGACAGCTGGGAAGCCACTTTTATTGTTCCCCCTGCATTCCTGGGGCTGATGACCCAACAGCACAGACCTCTAAAACTTGAGACTATACTCTCCTGTTTATGAAAAACTGAGGGTACTTAAACCCTCTTTTTTACCCAGTTAGTGGTTTTGAGGAACAATATTTTTGAGTGGTCCCCTGTGTGTGTCACTCTTGTTTGTTTGTTTGTTTGTTTTTAGCTCTGTTTCTCTTTCATCCACTCTTGCTCCTTTTTTCTGTGATCAGGGCTCCCTCCCTGCTGTAGTACCCCTGGCTCTTTTCTCCTCCAAATCAACTCTCCACAGCTCCTACCTACTTCATTGTTTTTTTCTGCTTGTAGATGTGCTGCTTTGTTCTCCAAGATCTCTGATCCATTTCTTGGGTGTTCAGAATGAGATGATATTTATCTAGCTATATTCAAGGGAGGAACAAGCTTAGGGTTGCCCCACTCCCTCACCATCTTAACCTGGATGTTGTCTTCTCTATTTCTTGACTAGTTTAGTTTAGAATTGAAAACAACAACAACAACAACATTTGGTGATGTTGATTTCCTGTATTACATGTTTGTGTCCTCCTTAATTTCTGTTCATAACATTAATTTTTTTTACTGATTCGTTTGTTTTTATTTTTTATTTTTTTACTTTTTCTTATTTTAGAGAAGTTACTTAGATAATTACTTTTAGAATCTCTTCTAATATATACATTTGTGACTATTTAATTTTCACTAATTTTAAATTTTGTTATGTCATATTGGGTTTTTTTTAACCCATGGATTTATTATTCTAAAATGTTTTGCTTAATTTCCAAATATTTAGGAATTTTATATTTACCTTTGTTATTGATTTCTAATTTGAATGCTAAGATTTCCAATTTGGGATGATTTTAAGACTTGAAACTTGCTTTATGGCCCAATATACAGCCCGTTTTGATAAATAATTTCATATGTACTTGGAAATGTTGTTCATTCTGCAGTTGGATGCTGTTTTCTGTATTTGTCAATTATGTAAATTTTGTTAATCGTGTTGTTCAGATCATTTATATTCTCAATGATTTTTTGTCTGTTTTTTTCTATCAGTTGTATGACAAAGTGTTCAGATTTGCCTCTGTGAGTGCAGGTTTGTCTACTTCTCCTTTTAGTTCCATCTATTTTTGATTTACATAATTTAATATTTTGCTATTAGGTGCATACATGGTAAGAAGTGTTATGTCTTCCCAATGGATTGACCCTTTTATCATGTGAAAATGTTTCGGTTTGTGTTTAGTAATGTGTTTTCAATGCTTTTTTGACTTTAAAGTCTACTTTGATATTGGTATTTTCACATCAGCTTTTCTTTTGTTAAATTTTTTCTCTTTGTTCACTCTCAATCTTTTCTGTCCGTAACTTGAAGGTATGTCTCTTAGAAGTAACATATAATTTCTCTTATTATGAAGTCTCAACTTCTTGAAAATTCAGTCCATTTATATTTAACTGAATTGCTGACAAATTTTGGATTTGGATTGATCACATTTTTTTGGTTTCTCTTTTCTCCCCTATATTATGTTCTTTAAAAAATTTTTTTTTTTTTACTTTGTTACCTGCCTTTGAAATTATCAGGTGTGTTTTTATTATTTATTTTTTTTACCTCTTTATTAACATATTAGTCATTTTACTGTTTTTGAGGGGTTAATCTTGAGACTGTAACATGCATCTTTAATTATTATCTAATATAAATTAGTATTTTTACTGTTTTCCAAGAATGTTTGGACATTAGAACACTTTATTTTTTTAAAGATTTTATTTATTATTTATTTGACAGACAGAGATCACAAATAGGCAGAGAGGCAGACAGAGATAGAGGAAGGGAAGTAGGCTTGCTGCCAACCAGAGAGCCTGATGTGGGGCTCAATCCCAGGGCCCTGGGATCATGACATGAGCTGAAGGCAGAGGCTTTAACCCACTGAGCCATCCAGGCATGCCTAGAACCATTTATTTTTATTTCTTTATTTTTTAAAGTAATTTCTGTACCCAATATGGGACTGGAGTTTATGACTTTGAGATCAAGAATAATGTGTTGTACTGAGTCAGCCAGATGCCCCTAGAATATTTTAACTTTGTTTAATCCCTCCCAACTTTTGTGGCATTTTTGCCATACATACAAATTCCATATATATTTTATTTTTTAAAGATTGTTTATTTATTTATTTCACAGAAAGAGATCAAAAGTAGGCAGGGAGGCAGGCAGAGAGAGAGAGAAGGAAGAAGGCTCCCCATGGAGCAGAGAGCCCAGATGTGGGGCTTGATCCCAGGACCCTGAGATCATGACCCGAGTCAAAGGCAGATACTTTAACCCACTGAGCCACCCAGGCACCCCTCCATATGTATTTTAAACAACAGATGACATTATTATTATTTTTGTTTGTATAGTCAGTACTCATTTAGATTTCATTATATTTTTATCCTTTCCATTCCTCTTCATTCTTGCATTTACATCCTTTTGTCCAAAGAATGAACTTCAGTATTTCTCTATTTTCCTTTGAAAATTCTTTTTTTTTCTTTTTTTTAAGCATAACAGAATTCATTGTTTTTGCACCACACCCAGTGCTCCATGCAATATGTGTCCTCCTTAATACCCCCCCCGCTGGCTCCTCCAACCTCCCACCCCATGCCCCTTCAAAAACTTCAGATTGTTTTTCAGAGTCCATAGTCTCTCATGGTTTACCTCCCCTTCCAATTTCCCTCAACTCCCTTCTCCTCTCCATCTTCCTATGTCCTCCATAATATTTGTTATGCTCCACAAATAAGTGGAACCATATGATAATTGACTCTCTCTGTTTGACTTATTTCACTCAGCATAATCTCTTCCAGTCTTGTCCATGTTGATACAAAAGTTGGGTATTCATCCTTTCTTTTTTTTTTTTTCTAAATGAAAATTTTATTTAGAAACATTACCAACCTTTTCTCAGCCATATTAAAAACATTTCAAAAAGCTTAAAGTCAAACAATAATTGTTTTTGATAAATAATAATGTTGATAATATAAAGAAGGAAAGGTGAATTGGCTTTGGTATGAGTCTCACTTCTTTATATGCTTTCATCTTCTTGCAATTTTTTCATATAAATTCTTCTTCTTTCCAAATAGATTTTCAGAAACAGGAGGAAGGTTGATCAATGAAATAGGCAATAGAAAAATAAAATATTAATGTAGCAGAATACTGAAAGAACACCCTCTTCCTCCACATCTTCAAGGGGTTTGTCATGAATGATGAATATGTTTGTATGTATATCTGACCTTTATAACATTTTCTTTTATATGGAGCTGCAATGCTGCTAATAAGAAATACCCTTCTTAGATATTCTTGAAAATTGGTCTCCCTGCTTAGCAGGGAAGTCTGCTTCTCCCTCTCCCACTCTCCCCAGCTTGTGCTCTCTCCCTTTCACATAAACAAATAAAATAAAAAAAAAACCCAAATTTTCATAATTAACCAAATTAAAAGCCTAAGCAGATAGACTTTGAATCAGGGTATCAGTGGAAATTAACATATAAAATAGCTATTTTCAAGAATATCTAAGAAAGGTATTCATCCTTTCTGATGGAGGCATAATACTCCATAGGTACATTGACTACATCTTCCTTATCCATTTGTCCGTGGAAGGGCATCTTGGTTCTTTCCAAAGTTTGGCAACTGTGGCCATTGCTGCTATAAACATTGGGGTACAGATGGCCTTTCTTTTCACTACATCTGTATCTTTGGGTAAATACCCACTAGTGCAATTGCAGGGTCATAGGGAAGCTCTATTTTTAATTTCTTAAGGAATCTCCACACTGTTTTCCAAAGTGGCTGCAACAACTTGCATTCCCACCAACAGTGTAAGAGGGTTCCCCTTTCTCCACATCCTCTCCAACACACGGTGTTTCTTGTCTTGCTAATTTTGGCCATTCTAACTGGTGTAAGTGGTATCTCAATGTGGTTTTGATTTGAATCTCCCTGATGCCTAGGGATGATGATAATTTTTTCATGTGTCTGGTAGCCATTTGTATGTCTTCTTTGGAGAAGTGTCTGTTCATATCTTCTGCCCATTTTTTGATAGGATTATCTGTTTTGTGTGTGTTGAGTTTGAGGAGTTCTCTATAGATACTGGATATCAACCTTTTGTCTGGACTGTCATTTGCAAATATCTTCTCCCATTCCGTGGGTAGCCTCTTTGTTTTGTTGAGTGTTTCCTTTGCTGTGAAGAAGCTTTTGATCTTGATGATGTCCCAAAAGTTCATTTTTGCTTTTGTTTCCTTTGCCTTTGGAGACCTATCTTGAAAGAAGTTGCTGTGGCTGATATCAAAGAGGTTACTGCCTATATTCTCCTCTAGGATTCTGATGGATTCCTGTCTCATGTTGAGATCTTTTATCCATTTTGAGTTTATCTTTGTGTACGGTGTAAGAGAATAGTCGAGTTTCATTCTTCTACATATGGCTGTCCAATTTTCCCAGCACCATTTATTGAAGAGACTGTCTTTTTTCCACTGTATATTTTTTCCTGCTTTGTCGAAGATTAGTTGACCATAGAGTTGAGGGCCGATATCTGGGCTCTCTACTTTTTTCCCCTGGTCTATGTGTCTGTTTTTTGCTAGTATCATGCTGTGTTGGTGATCACAGCTTTGTAGTAAAGCTTGAAATCAGGTAACGTGATGCCACCAGTTTTATTTTTGTTTTTCAACATTTCTTTAGCGATTCAGAATATACCATACAAATTCTTCTTATACCATACAAATTTTAGGATTATTTGCTCCAGCTCTTTGAAAAATACCGGTGGAATTTTGAATGGAATGGCATTAAAAGTATAGATTGCTCTACGCAGTATAGACATTTTGACAATGTTTATTCTTCTGATCCAAGAGCATGGAATGGTCTTCTATCTTTTTGTGTCTTCTTCATTTCTTTAATGAGTGTTCTGTAGTTCCTCGAGTACAGATCCTTTGCCTCTTTGGTTAGGTTTATCCCCAGGTATCTTATGGTTCTTGGTGCTATAGTAAATGGAATGGATTCTCTAATTTCCCTTTCTGTATTTTCATTGTTAGTGTATAAGAAAGCCACTGATTTCTGTACATTGACTTTGTATCCTGCCACATTGCTGAATTGCTGTATGAGTTCTAGTAGTTTGGGGGTGGAGTCTTTTGGGTTTTCCATATAAAGAATCATGTCATCTGCGAAGAGAGAGTTTGACTTGTTCATTGTCAGTTTGGATACCTTTTATTTCTATTTGTTGTCTGATCACTGTTGTTAGGACTTCTTATACTATGTTGAACAAGAGTGATGAGAGTGGGCACCCTTGTCATGTTCCTGATCTCAACAGGTAGGCTGTGAGCTTTTTCCCATTGAGGATGATATTTGCTGTGGGTCTTTCATAGATAGATTTGATGAAGTTCAGGAATGTTCCCTCTATCCCTATATTTTGAAGCATTTTAATCAGGAACGGATGCTGGATTTTGTCAAATGCTTTTTCTGCATCAATTGAGAGGACCATGTGGTTCTTCTCTCTTCTCATATTGATTTGTTCTATCACATTGATTGATTTGCTAATGTTGAACCATCCTTGTAACCCAGGGATGAATCCCAGCTGGTCATGGTGGATAAGCTTTTTAATGTGCTGTTGGATCTTGTTTGCTAGGATCTTGTTGAGAATCTTAGCATCCATATTCATCAGTGATATTGGTCTGAAATTCTCCTTTTTGGTAGGGGCGTTGCCTGGTTTGGGGATCAGGGTAATGCTGGCTTCATAAAAGGAGTTGGGAAATTTTCCTTCTGCTTCAATTTTTTGAAACAGCTTCAGGAGAATAGGTGTTATTTCTTCTTTGAAAGTTTGGTAGAATTCCCCAGGGAATCCATCAGGTCCTGGGCTCTTGTTTTTTGGGAGGTTTTTGATCACTGCTAAAATCTCGTTACTAGATATGGGTCTATTCAGGTTGTCAGTTTCTTCCTGGTTCAATTTTGGGAGTTTATAGTTTTCCAGGAATGCATCCATTTCATCTAGGTTGCTTAACTCATTGGCATACAACTGTTGATAATAACTTCTGATGATTGTTTCTACTTCCTTGGTGTTAGTTGTGATCTCTCCCTTCTCATTCATAATTTTATTAATTTGAGCTTTCTCTCTTTTCTTTTGGATTAGTGTGGCCAATGGTTTATCGATCTTATTGATTCTTTCAAAAAAACTGCTTCTAGTCATTGATACATTCTACTGTATCTCTAGTTTCTACTTCATTGATCTCTGCTCTAATCTTGATTGTTTTCCTTCTTATGTGTGGAGTTGGTTTGATTTGTTTTTGATTCTTTAGTTCTTTAAGGTGTAGGGACAGCTGGTGTATTCTGGATTTTTCAATTTTTTTTGAGGGAGGCTTGGATGACAATGTATTTCCCCCTTAGGACCGTCATCGCTGTATCCCATAGGTTTTGGACTGAAGTGTCTTCATTCTCATTGGTTTCCATGAATTGTTCAAGTTCTTCTTTGATCTCCTGGTTGATCCAAGCATTCTTAAGCAAGGTGGTCTTTAGCTTCCAGGTGTTTGAGTTCCTTCTGAACTTTTCCTTGTGATTGAGCTCCAGTTTCAAAGCATTGTGATCTGAGAGTATGCAGGGAATAATCTTAGTCTTTTGGTATCAGTTGAGTCCTGATTTGTGACCCAGTTTGTGGTCTATTCTTGAGAAGGTTCCATGTGCACTTGAGAAGAATAAGTATTCTGTTGTATTAGGGTGGAATGTTCTGTATATATCTATGAGGTCCAACTGGTCCAATGTGTCTTTCAATGCTCTTGTTTCGTTATTGATTTTCTGCTTCTATGATCTGTCTATTTCTGAGAGAGTCGTGTTAAGATCTCCTACTATTAATGTATTCATATCAATATGACTCTTTGTCTTGATTAACAGTTTTCTTATGTAATTGGCTGCTCCCATATTTGGGGCAGAGATATTTACAATTGTTTGATCATCTTGGTAGATAGTCCCTTTAAGCATGATGTAGTGTCCTTCTGTATCTCTGACTACAGTTTTTACTTTAAAATCTAATTTATCTGATATGAGAATCTCTACCCTGGCCTTCTTTTGAGGCCCATTTGCATGAAAGATGCTTCTCCATCCCTTCCTTTTCAGTCTGGGTGTATCCTTTGGTTCAAAATGGATCTCTTGGGGCGCCTGGGTGGCTCAGTGGGTTAAAGCCTCTGCCTTTGGCTCAGGTCATGATCCCAGGGTCCTGCGATTGAGCCTTGCATCGGGCTCCCTGCTCAGCGTGGAGCCTGCTTCCCCTTCTCTCTCTCTCTGCCTGCCTCTCTGCCTACTTGTGATCTCTGTCTGTCAAATAAATAAATAAAATCTTAAAAAAAATGGGTCTCTTGTAGACAACATATGGATGGGTCCTGTCATTTTATCTAATCTGCAGCCCTGTGTCATTTTATGGGCCCATTTAGGCCATTCATATTGAGATTGATTATTGATAGATACGTTTTTATTGACATCACGTTACCTTTGAAGTCTTTCTTTCTGTATATTGTCTCTATATTTCTGTTCAATGATATTATTAGGATTTTTCCTCTTTTATAGAACCCCTGTTAATATTTCCTGCAGTGTTGGTTTGATGGTCACATACTCTTTTAAGCCTTGCCGGTCTTGGAAACTCTTTATGTCTCCATCCATTTTGAATGTAAGTCTTCCTGTATAAAGTTTTCTTGGCTGTCTGTTCTTCTCATTTAGTGCCCTGAATATATCTTGCCAGCCCTTTCTGGCTTGACAGGTATCTGTGGACAGATCTGACATTATTCTGATGGGCTTTCCTCCGTAAGTAAGGAGATTCTTTGTCCTGGCTGCCTTCAGGAGGGTCTGGCTACAATTAAAATTCCTCATTCTTACTCTTAGGTGTCTCGAGGACTTTTGAGAATGTGTAATCTTGGGGGGAGACCGTTCTTCCTCTAGTACATGAACGCTGGTTCCATTCATGAGATTGGGAAAATTTTCATGGGCATCTTGTTCCACTATATCTTCTAGACTTCTTTCTTTCTCCTCCACTTCAGGGATTCCAATAATTCTGACATTGGAACATTTCATGGCATCATTTATTTCCCTGATTCTGTTTTTGTGGCTTCTAAGCTGTTTATTCCAGGCTTCCTCCTGATCCTTTCTCTCTATCTGTTTGTCCTCCAGATCACTAATTCTATCTTCTGCCCCAGTTACCCTAGCTTTTAGAGAATTTAGATTAGATTGGAACTCATTGAGAGCATTTTGAACATCATCCCTGGTGGCTTTCAATTCTGTCCTAACATTGTGTACATCATCCCTGGTGGCTTTCAGTTCTCCCTAATCAATTCCATTTGGTCATCCATGGCTTTCTCCAACCTAGCTATTGCCTAGATAATTGTTAGCCTGAATTCCCTTTCCGACATATTGTCTATGTCGATAGTCATTTGCTCTGTTGCAGAAGGCCCATCCTCTGTATTTTTCTTCTGTTGGGCATTCCTCCTGCTAGTCATTTTTGGTGAGAGATGACTGAACGGATGTAGCTGGATGTATCGACTGTGGTGCAGTCAAGGTGCACCCTGGAATGCTTCTGAGCAATCAGGATTCCCCACCCAACATAGAGAAAAAAGAAAAGGAAAGGAAAAAGAGAGAGAGGAAAAAAGGGAACATAAAAGAGAAGGCTCAGCCCAAATGGGCCCCAAAGTAAGATTTATGAAGTATACAAACAAAAAGAGTGATAAAATATATGAGAAGAGAAAAAATATATATATGTATAAGCAAAAAAAAAAAAAAAAAAAAAAAAGAAAGAAAGAACCTCATCAAAAAGAACCCCAAGTGTACGATTTATACAGTATCAGGACAAACACCAATACACAGAAACACTGGTGGAAGAAAAAGATGGGAGAGTGGTTTTAAATTCTTGGTGTGTGCGAGGAAGATTATTTTGATCTTCCTGGATGTATCTTGATATCTTTGTTAAAGATTCAACTTTAAGGGGGATTAAAAATTGGCTTACCTATAGGGGTAGCATTGATTGGGAAAAGGGGATTACCTTGAAGTTTAACTCTATATGAATATTAAAAATAAAAATAAAAAAGAATAATGCATCTTAATATGTACATTAGACTTCAATAAAAAGTTTAAAACACTAAAAAAAAAGAATAAACTAAACTAAACTAAACTAAAATTAAAAAAATAAAGCAAAAGAAAAACACGGGTATATGTATAAAAAAGTTCAGGTTAAAAAGTTATTATTGAATATGATGTACTGGACATCTCACTGTTATGATAAATAGGTTGAAAAATTATCTATATAAAAAAATGAACCAGAATAGTGGGAACAAATTAAAAATAAAAGTTTTATCTATGAAGTAGTGGTGGTTGTTCTCTTGTCATCTTTTTTTTTTTTTCCTCACGGTTGGTTTTCTGGGGGAGGGGCCTGCCACATGGGTTTTCAGGCAGTGTTCCCTGAGTTAAGTCCTCCCACCTCCCTCAAGGGAGTGGGCTCTCAGGAAACCGGTTTTTCATGCTTTTGTTCTCTGGAGGTTTTTATGTTTGTTGGTTTGTTTTCTCTCGCCTTGACAGCTTTTGATGGTTTTTGGAGGTTTAGAGGAAATCAATTGCACCCAGACTTCTCTCTTAGAGCCTCAGTCTGTTCCCCTGTGGGTGCTGCAAAGCACATGAGTTCCCCCTTTAGCTGCTGGGAGATCACACTCCAAGTTGAGGTCGCTGGGAACACAGAACTCCTGTTTGTACCCAAAACCACAATAGCAGCGGCTGTCTGGGCAGCTCCAGACTGCCAGAGAGGTTCCAAGCAGTGATCACACACTGAGATTTTCCTCCTGGCCCGGGCTGGGAGTGCCTGGTCTCTCCAGGTCTGAGAGCGCCGGGCTGGCGCCTGTGTGGACCTCTCTCAGGGAAGGGTGTGGGGTGCAACTCAACCTCTGATAGCAAAGCACAGTGCACGTGCGTGTGGGGACTGCAAAAAGTCTGTGTTTCTGCTGGCTGGTGAGGCTGGTGAGGCTGCCAACCCCTCATGGGACCTGGACCTCCCCTTGCGCTCTCAGATGCACTCCAGCTCAGGGACCAAGACCTGGTTTCTCTGCCCCACTCTCTCTGCCTCAGCGCCAGGGGTGGCTGTCCTGGGACAGCAGACTTAAGCCCCTGTCGCTAACCGCCCCAATTCCCACAATTTCCCCCCATGATCCTTTGTTCTTTTTGAGTGCTTTCAGCCAGACTCCAAGTTAATGCTGGTCCCCAGATGCCAGACACTCTCATATTGGGTACCCACTCTCAATGGGTAGCTTCTGGTGGCTTCCTCCCCCTTTTGTTTATCTTCCAATATCAGTCTGATGTTCCCACTCCGCTTTACCTGCCCACTGGTGTCTTCTGCCCCCATAGAGATCCAGAAGTGTATAATTCTAATCTCAGGCTGATTTCATGGGTGATCAGAGTCCTTTGGTAGGTAATCAGCTCACTTTAGGGTACAGGTTGAAATGACGCCTCCTCCTACTTTCCCACC
The DNA here is from genome assembly GCF_010015895.1 of Lontra canadensis. Lineage (NCBI taxonomy): Eukaryota > Metazoa > Chordata > Mammalia > Carnivora > Mustelidae > Lontra > Lontra canadensis. The sequence continues at coordinate 2,995,367 of NW_022631130.1, read as the reverse complement.
ATCTTATCTCCCCCAGAAAATTCTTTGTTTTTAGGACATTTTTCCAGGGTATAGAGGATTAAGTTTGCAGTATTTTTTTTCTGCACTATTTCCTGCTGGCTTCCATTGCTTCCAAGAGATTTTCTGTCAGTCTTACTGTTGTTCTGTTGAAGGTTATCTCTATCTGCTCTTATTTGGTACTAGGATTACACACATGCAAGACTATTCACCTTGTTTGTGCATTTTCCATCTTCTGTGGTTTCATCTAGATATATTTTTCTGATACATCTTTCAGTTTGTGAATTCTTTCTTCATTATACTTAAACTGCCATTTATTGAGTTATTTCTGTTATTGTATATTAATTTAGAAGTTTCACCTTTTTGCTAAAATTCTTTATCATTTAGTTTATTGAACATATTAATCACAACTATTTTAATACCCATTTCTGATGACTCTGATATACAGATATCCAGTGTTGTGTTTCTAGAGTTTTTTCCCTCCTTTTGCTACAATAAGCTCTTCATTTTCTTTCTTTTTTTTTTTTTGCTTTTTTTTTGCTTTTTTTTTTTTTTTAATATTGGAGGCCTGTTAGTGTGAGTGCAAACTGCTGTAGCCACTAGGAAAACAGTGTGCAGGCTCCTCAGAAAGTTAAAAGTAGAACTACCCTATGATCCAGCTATTGCACTACTAGGTCTGCCCAAAGGATACAAAAATACTGATGTGAAGGGATCATGCACCTGGATGTTTATAGTAACATTACCAGTATTAGCCAAATTATGGAAATAGTCCAGATGTCCATTAACTGATGAATAGATAAGGAAGATGTGTGTGTGTGTGTATTTGTGCATGTGTGTATGTGTGTGTGTATATATATATATATATATATATATATATAGTAATATTACTCAGCGATGAAAAAGAATGAATCTTTCCATTGCAATGACATGGATGGAGCTAGAGAGTATAAGAAAAATCAGTCAGAGAAAGACAAATACATATGATTTCACTCACATGTGGAATTTAAGAAACAAAACAAATGAGAAAAGTAGGGGGAGTAAGAGAGAGGCAAACCAAGAAAGAGACTCCCCACCTTCTTTTTGTATATTTGTGTGTGTTTATTTTTTGTTTTTAATTTTGGTGGGCACTGGAGCTACTGAGGTCAATCACACAGGGCCCATGGTTTTTTTTTTTTTTTTTCTCCGTGTTACAAGATTCATTGTTTATGCACCACACCCAGTGCTCCATGCAATATGTGTCTTCCTTAATACCCACAACCAGGGTTACATAACCCCCCCACCCGTCTCCCCTCCAAAACCCTCAGTTTGTTTCTCAGAGTCCACAGTCTTTCATTGTTTGTCTCCTCTTCCAAATTCCCCAATTCACTTGTCTTTTCCTTCTCCTAATGTCCTCCATGTTATTCCTTATGTCCCACAAGTAAGTGAAACCATATAATTGACTCTCTCTGCTTGACTTATTTCACTCAGCATAATCTCCTCCAGTCCTGTCCATGTGGGTTTATTTCTGTGTTTCCCATTCTGTTGTATTGATCTGTGTGTCTATTTTTGTGCCAATGCCATACTGTTTTGATTGCTACAGCTCTGTAATATAGCATAATGGCTTCAGATTTCTGTTAGGAGGGCATTGGCACATGACCTCAAATGGGCTTACCTCTGTGTGGTGCTCACCTTTGCATCAGCTGCATCAAATGACTTGCTGTTGCCTAAAGTCACAGAATTTTCTGAAGTCCATGTAAATTCAGATATGTTGGGGGCAGGCAGTGAGGTTTTGGGGACAATGTCTCTGAAGTCAGGTGCACACAGCTCTGTCACACTTATATCTCAATGGCCTTGCCTGAGGGGCTTCTGGAACAATTGCAGTAGTCATAAGGCATGAACTGAGCACCAAGTGTGTTCTGAGTGCTCCAAAGCAGTACAAAGGACAGACATTTACATGCATTGACAGTGACACTGGCAAATGACACCAGAGTGTTTAGGAAGAGTGGAGTGATACAGAATCTGTGATGGTCTATCCACAGACTGTGACAGTGACAGTGACAGTGGTCATTGTCATTACCATCCTCTGTATAGGCGTGTGTCAACCACAGTGTCTCTCCCTCTGCACCCTCATTTCTCCCTCTCTCTCTGCTTCCTGCTCCCACAGCCTGCACTTAGAGCAGGGCTCACCTGGGGTTTAGTGGGGGTCCTAAACAACCTGCCTGGGACTGGGGAGGAGGCAGTTCTGAGCAGTTAGCACAGGTCTGGATGGGGGGAGGGTTCCTGAGCAGGCCACAGGGACTGGACGCTGGACTCAACTTGTGGCTGGAGTTCCCCAAGGTATGAACTGAGAGCAGAATGGGTTGGGCTGCCACCATGATTTTGCTTTTCAGTCACAGAGTCACAGATTTCTGTGGTGGTTGTGAGAGGGAGCTGGGACTCCATCTTTGCTAAAAGTCGATTGAAGGCAGAATAATTATCCAGCAACCTCAGACATGGGACATAATTGCTAAAATGAACATATACAGAAGGTTTTCTTTTCCTTCCTAGCCTGAGTCACTTAGAAATCACCACCATGTACCTGTATCCATGGCTCTTATGATCCTTCCATAAATATCCCTGTGCCCTCATCATAGTTTAGTTTGTTGTGGGATAGAGGGTGGTGCATAGTAGACCCATGAGCTGCATAGGTGCTCCTCTGTGCTGAAGGCATGGCTGGATCTGTCCAGGAAAGGAAAGGGGACAGAGTGGGGCCTCAGGTGAGGTTTTCCAGAGATGAGATTCATGGTTGAAGCAGATGGGAGAGGCAGCACACCAAACAGTGTGCCCCTTGACTTTTATTCAACAATAAGCATCTCCCCCATCCCCCCCTACCCCCCAGGCCAGGAAGGGTCCAGAGCTCTGTCCCTTCTTGGAGAGTGATTACTGTGTTACTGTGTTACAGAGTTACTGTGTAGTGTTTGTAGGGCTGCTGTAGCAAACTTCCACAAACAGTTTCTCTTAAAGCAACAGAAATTTATTATCTCACAGTTCTGGATGTTAAAAGTCTGAAATCAGTATCTCTGGGCTAAAATCAAGGTCTGAACAGAGCCTTGTTTCCTCCAGTGACTCCAGGGGAGAATCTGTTCCTTGCTTCTTCTGGTGACTACATTAGAAGACTTGTGTCTGCATCACTCCATTTTCTGCTTGCCCCTTATAAAGATACTTGTGACTGCACTAGCCTTGGCTGGAAAAATCCAAGATTATCTGCTCCATCTCAAGATTTTTATCTTAATCATAACTGCAAAACTCTTTTTTTCCCATATAGTGTGTATGCCAGGCTTCTCCAGAGAAACAAAACATCTATATACATATGCATGTGTGCGTATATATATATATATATATATATATATATATATATATGTGTACATACAAACATATGTTGATCTCTATATTATATTAATCTATACATGCACAATATAAAATCTTGTCTATATAGATATACATCTATATGGATAGATTCTATTATCTATCAAGCTATCCTTCCACCCATTCATCCATTCTTCTATCCAACCATATTTATCCATATGTCTGTCTGTCTGTCTATCTATCTACCTTCCTACCTATCTAGAGGGATTTATTTTAAGTAAATGGCTCACACAACTGGAGCTGGCAAGTCCAAAATCTGTAAGGTGGGCTGGCTGGCTGGAGCCCCAGGGTAGAGCTGGTATTGCTTTCCAGGTCTGAAGGCCACCTGCTGGAAGGCTTCCCTCTTCCTAGGGGGGCCCCAATCTTTGTTCATAAGGCCTTCAACTGATTGAACGAGGCCGATTCACATTATGGAGGATAATCTGCTTTACTCATAGTCCATTGATTTAAATATTAATCTTATCTAAAAATACCCTCACAGAAACATCTAGAACAATGTCTGACCAAATATCTGGAAACTATAGCCCAGCTAAGTTGACGCATAAAAGTAACTGTCACATAGGGTAACACTCATGGGTTCTAGGGATCAGCACATGGACATCTTTTGGGGTCCCATTGTCCAGTTGCTCCAGCCCTGAGTCAGGTGTCCCTTCCTGGGTCTGGTGTTTGGTATACCCACACCACTTAGATGGTCAGGTCCCTTCAAGGATGGAACACAAGGAAGGCTGCCATTTATGGTGTAAAGGGCATGGACTCTGAGCCTGATATCCTTGTCCAGATGTTAGCTCTGACACTGTCTAGCAGTGTGGCTTTGGGCAAGTCACTTGGTCCCTCTGAGTTTCAGTTTGCTCACCCAGAAAGCATGGATAGTCACCATTGTAGTCATGTGAGGAATAAATCAAATAAGAGGGGTTCCCTTATTCCTTTCCAGTGCCGCTATCAGCAGGTACAGTGGAACATCCAGTATACCCTGAAAAACACCTGCTGATTGATTGTTGCCTACTTGGCTGGTGTACCATTTCATCCTTGTGTGGTTGAGCTGACCTGAAGGTTTTTATGATTTCCATTTTACTTAACCAGATAAGCAGCAAATTCATTTTAAGACAATGATCTTGCTTTTTTCCTCTTGTTCCCATAAATTATAACAAAACAGGTGGTGCACAAATAGTTTGGTTTGATATCTCCCATTAATCTTTGCTATATTTTGTAAGCTAACTTCAGTGTGGTAATCAAGATTTAATTAAATCTCGAAATTTCCAGTATTTCACAACTCACTCTTGCACTGGCCTATAAAAGGAAGAGTCCATATAATTTCATGGAGAGCAATTCCCTTTACTACAAATATGCAAAATAGAACTTGCTTCTTCTGAATTCTTGTTTTAGACTCTTTTCTTTTCCTTGTAGTGCCTGCTGGAGTTTCCCTTTGCTTTCTGAAATAGCAGGACCTCTCAAAGACCTCAGAAATCACCTATGGTCAAGGAGGATACTAGTGTCTATGCAGGGTTCTTTCGGTCCCTCACACAGTATGGGCTGATCACACTCTGTAGCCCTACAGAAACAGAGGCACAGAGGAGGTCTGAGGGTGTTGTCTAAGCATCCCTGTGTACTCACCCACCCATCTTTCCATCATGTCTCTCCTGATGGTACCTGGCATTGGTCATGCCAGGCCCTTTGGTGGGCACTGGAGCTACTGAGGTCAATCACACAGGGCATTTTCAATGCTCTGAGGAGGAGCATTGTGGAGTCATAGGGACATCCTGAGCTACATGGGAAACACTTGTTTGTTCATTCTCTGGGGAGAGCTTCTCCCCTGAGCCATGTGATTCATACAAACCTGCAGTCAGGGCTCTGGTGGACATAGTCTGTCCTGCTACAGACTGCTGTAGAGCTGTCAGAGTTCCACAGCATGGATCTCTGTGCTGTGAGAGGCTTAGGGGTTCTTTAGGATGAGGCTCTGTCAGTTTCTGCTCTCCTCCCCTGGGGATACTCAGCTGCCCACAACGGGCACATACTAGAGTGTGGAATAGATCCTACTTCCTGTCACTCTTTCACTGGCCATCCCAGCCTTAAGTCCTAACCCGAGTATGCTCCAGATCCAAGCTCACACTGCTGACTGCTGGCTGGTTCCTAGTAGAAATGTCCCCTTCTCTCTCCCCATCCCTCTTCTCCTTATATGATGGATTTGTGTGTGAGTCAGGAAATAGCAACTTATGGCCCAGATCATTCATTTCAATGTCCAGACAGTGAGAGAGGTACTAGCAGAGACTCTGGAGCCACACAGCCTGATTATGACAATTATTTTCTATGTGAACTTGGACAAGGGACTTAACTTCTCTGAGCCTCCTATTTTTTTTTTTTTTCACCTAGGAAGATTCTCTCTATGGTAGAGACAGGGCTGCTCATCAAACACTAAATCTGCTTCCCTACACTTCCTAGCTCTCTGTTGTCTGGCTGGGACAGGTGTCTAGTTGTGGGAATGGAAGCTATCAAAGTTCCAAAGAGTCAGTGCTCATGTTGCAGCTGCTTGGTGCCTTCTGAGACAACAAGAAACCTCAAATGATTCAATTCCAGATGATTCAGATTCAGATCATTCAGCTGCTAAAAGGTGTAGCCTCTTTCACCCTAGTTTTCTGAGGGAGTAGATGGGGCTCTAAAAATCTTCAAGGATTCCTTTGAGACCTCTGCTGTGTAATGTAATGGTCTGGGAACACAGTAACCCTGGGTACATGTCTGAGTGGCTGGAGGGATAGCATGGTACATGGGCCAGTAATCAAACATGGATACAGTGAAGGAGACACTCATCCTCCTAAGGTTGGAGTGTGAGGCCAGGGCTCACACAAGGATATTCTTAAAGGACATGTAGGTGTCCTAAAGAAGAGGCAGGGGGGTACTAGTTTTACTATGTTTTTAAATTTAATTTATTTTTTCAGTGTTCCAAATTCATTGTTTATGTACCACACCCAGTGCTCCATGCAATACATGCCCTCCTTAATTCCCACCACCAGGCTCACCCATCCTCCATGCCCTTCCCTATAAAACCCTCATTTTGTTTCTCAGAGTCCACAGTCACTTATGGTATGTCTCCCCCTCTGATTCCCCCCCTTCACTTTTCCTTACCTTCTCCTAATATCTTTCATGCTCCACATTGTTCCACAAGTAAGTGATAACTGACTTTCTCTGCTTGACTTATTTCACTCAAGATAATCTCCTCCAGTGACATCCATGCTGATATAAAAGTTGGGTATTCATCCTTTCTGATGGAGGTGTAATATTCCATTGAATATATGGACCACATCTTCTTTATCCATTAATCTGTTGGAGGGTATTTTGGCACTTCCACAGTTTGGCTATTGTGGACATTGCAGCTGTGAACATTGGAGTACAGATGACCCTTCTTTTCACTACATCTGTATTTTTTGGGGAAATACCCAGTACTGTAATTGCAGGGTCATAGGGAAGTTCTATTTTTGATTTCTTAAGGAATCTTCACACTGGTTTCCAAAGTGGCTACACCAACTTACATTCCCAGCAACAGTGTAAAAGGTTTCCCCTTCTCCACATCCTCTCCAACATTTGTTGTTTTCTGTTTTGTTAATGTTTGCTATTCTACTGGTGGAAGATGGTATCTCAATGTGGTATTGATTTGAATCTCCTTGATGGCTAGTGATGATGAACATTTTTTCATGTGTCTGTTAGCCATTTGTATGTCTTCTTTGGAGAAGTGTCTGTTCATCTTCTGCCCATTTTTTGATGTGATTATCTTTTTTTTTTTTAAGATTTTATTTATTTATTTGACAGAGAGAGATCACAAGTAGGCAGCGAAGCAGGTAGAGAGAGAGAGTGGGAAGCAGGCTCCCTGCTGAGAAGAGAGCCTGATGTGGGGCTCAATCCCAGGACCCTGAGATCATGACCTGAGCTGATGATAGAGGCTTAAACCACTGAGCCACCCAGGTGCTCCAATTAATCTGTTTTTTGAGTGTTGAGTTTGAGGAGTTCATTATAGATCTTGGATATCAGCCCTCTGTCTGTCATGTCACTTGCAAATGTCTTCTATCATTCCTTGGGTTGCCTTTTTTTTTTTTTTTAACTGTTTCCCTTGCTGTGCAGAAGCTTTTGATCTTGATGAAGTCCCAAAAGTTCATTTTTGCTTTTGTTTCCTTTGCCTTTGGAGACGTCTCTTGAAAGAAGTTGCTGTGGTTGATGTCGAAGAGGTTACTGCCTATATTCTCCTCTAGGATTTTGAAGGATTTCTCTCTCATGTTGAGGTCTTTCATCCATTATGATCACGACTTAACACCAAGGAAATAGAAACAATTATCAGAAATTATTATCAACAATTATATGCCAATAAGTTAAGCAACCTAGAAGAAATAGATGCATTCCTGGAAACCTACAAACTTCCAAGACTGAAACAAGAATAAATTGACAACCTGAATAAACTAATATCTAGTAATGAGATTGAAGCAGTGATCAAAAATCTCCCCAAAACCAAGAGCCCAGGTCCTGATAGATTCCCTGGAGAATTCAGCCAAGCATTCAAAGAAGAAATAATACCTATTCTCCTGAAGCTGTTTCAGAAAATAGAAACAGAAGGAAAGCTTATAGACTCCCTCCATGAAGCCAATATTACCTTGATCCCCAAACCAGGCAAAGACTCCATCAAAAAGTAGAATTTCAGACCAATATCAGTGATGAATATGGATGCTAAAATTCTCAACAAGATCCTGGCTAATAGGATCCAACAGTACATAAAATAGATTATCTACCATGACCAGGTGGGATTTATCCTTGGGATGCAAGTGTGGTTCAGCATTTGGAAATCAATCAATGTGATAGAACAAATCAATAAGAGATGAGAGAAGAACTGCATGGTCCTCTCAATTGATGCAGAAAAAGCATTTGACAAAATCCAGCATCCATTCCTGATTAAAATGCTTCAAAGTATAGGGATAGAGGGAACATTCCTCAACTTCATCAAATCTATCCATGAAAAACCCACAGCAAATATCCTCAATGGGAAAAAGCTCACAGCCTTCCCGTTGAGATCAGGAACATGACAAGGATGCCCACTCTCACCACTCTTATTCAACATAGTATTAGAAGTCCTAGCAACAGCAATCAGACAACAAAGAGAAATAAAAGGTATTCAAATTGGCAAAGAAGAAGTCATACTCTCTCTCTTGCAGATGATGTGATACTTTATATGGAAAACCTAAAAGACTCCACCCCCAAACTACTAGAACTCATACAGCAATTCAGTAATATGGTAGGATACAAAGTCAATGTACAGAAATCAGTTGCTTTCTTATAAACTAACAATAGAAATATAGAAAGGGAAATTAGAGAATAATTCTATTTACTATAGCACCAAGGACCATAAGATACCTGGGGATAAACCTAACCAAAGAGGTAAAGGATCTATACTCAGGGAACTACAGAACACTCATGAAAGAAATTGAAGAAGATGCAAAAAGATGGAAAAACATTCCATACTCATGGACCAGAAGAATAAACATTGTTAAAATGTCTATACTGCCCAGAGCAATCTGTACTTTCAAAGTCATCCTGATTAAAATCCCATGGACATTTTTCAAATATCTGGAACAAACAATCCTAAAATTTGTATGGAATCAGAAAGAACCCCAAATTGTTAAGGAAACGTTGTAAAAGAAAAACAAAGGTAGGGGCCTCACATCGCTTGATTTCAAGCTTTACTACAAAGCTGTGATCACCAAGACAGCATGGTACTAGCACAAAAACAGACACATAGACCAACGGAACAGAGTGGAGAGCCCAGATATGGACCCTCAGTTCTATGGTCAAATAATCTTCAACAAAGAATGAAAAAATGTCCAGTGGAAAAAAGAGAGTCTCTTCAATAAATAGTGCTGGGAAAATTGGACAGCTATGTATAAAAGAATGAAACTAGACAATTCTCTTACACCAGACACAAAGATAAACTCAAAATGGTTGAAATACCTCAATGTGAGACATGGGAGCAGTAGTTTTAAACTGGGTGTGTTTCATGTGAGTGGGTGTGTGGTGTCAGATGCATGGAAAGGTGTGTTGGTGTCCAGGGTTTATAGGCACTTCATTAGGTCCTTTCTGGGGCACTGAGGATGTAGCGCACTTCTTAAAGTTTTCCCACAGACACCATGGAGCCCTAGTGGATATTCTGTGCTGGTTATCTTATTTGTGTTTATGTACAGGGTACCTTTTCTCTGTTCATAGTATGTAGAGGTGTTTATTTTAAGTAGATGATAATGCCTTCAAGAGTGGAAATCCACATTTGGCTACTTCACATTTCCCTAGAGATGTTCCCAGGTGCCTTTGTCTTTGAGGGTGGATCAAGTGAGGAAGCTTTCCAAGAAGGGAAGATGGGGAGCTTGTATTTTTGACATCGACTTGATGCCAGCTATGTTCTCTCAGCTCTCAGGAAGGTGAGGCTGTTCCTATTTTGCAGACAAGGATGCTGGGGTGATGAAAGTTGTGTGATGTTCTCAGGGTCGAACAGATACTAATAAGGAAAGCCAGAATGTGGTCCTCTCTCTTGCACCCTACTCTGCTGCTTCAAGGTCTGTATAGCCATGCCAGTGGGTGGCTGGGGAGTCAGGGAAGGTTCTGCGAGGGTACAGGGTCCTTGTCCCAGGTCTGGGCCATCATGCTGAACCTTCACAGCATGATGCCAGTAGGGTGTTCTCACCCCACTTTGCAGATGAGCACATTGAATCTCCAATGCATTAAATGACTCATTGAATGATACCTAATTAAGGAAGCATGGGGATTTGAGCCTAGGCTACGTGCTACGTGAAAGTTGAGATGGAAATCACATTGCCCTTAGCTAAAATGACCACATTTCTGTGAGTACTGTTTCCACAGAACCTAACATGTAGGAATGAGGGATGTTAGCTTTTCTACTGTCTTACAGACAGTGTAAGCTCTATCACCATGTGGTTTATTATACAAGGCAGGTTCTTCTCTTCATTTTTGGCCAGAATTACATATTTCATTTTTGCTTGATTATCCCCAGTGTCTCCAGGACCCCTGTCAGTTAACAGTGCTGGTAGCCCCACTTTTAACAAAATTACACATAATAATATTACATGTGCCCACAAGGGGAGAATCTGAGAGGTGTGTGGACACTGGCTCCAAGTTTTAGGTAGGGAATTGAAAATCCAGTATTATCCATAAAGGAAAAAAAGACCCAGAATCACTATGGTCTGAAAGTAAACATGAAAATAAAAAATGTCTTCCTTCATAAAGAATTAATATTGAATTCTCATTTTCCTTCCCAGTGTTTAGTGTGGAAACTATTTCTTTTCTAGTCTTGGGCTGAATGTCAAAATTTACATTTAAATGGGCCTGTTTTGCACAGAACCTGTAGCTACTAAAACCCTAATGAGACTGTTAATTTATACAGTTTTAGATGTTCATGCTTGATTACAGTCCAGCCTTGAAATAAGTTGTGGAGGCCAGTTTTCAAAGCTCCTTAATGGGGATACTCTGAGAGGGAAGCCTCTCTTCCTGAAAGCCCAGCCTCACATTTTGAATGTCGTTTCCTTTTGAATTTAGCCATTACTGGCGTCTTTGGTCCTCTGGTTAAATGCAGGCTGTTGCTCCTTTCTTTCCTCCCACAGGCCCAGTCACAGTAACAGTAGAGAGGGAGAAGGGAACCACACAGTGCCAGTGCAGTTGGCATGTGCCTCAGAGCAGGGGCTGTTTTATCCACATCTGGCTTCACGTGGGCGTGGGCATTCCAGGTGCATGTAAGCCTCTCTAGAAAAACTAGCTTAGCTCACTCCGGAGCCTTAGAAAAATCCAGAGATTTCTTTTTAAAGGGAATGGCCGCTTTAAACCAAGGGCAACAAGCATTGGTGTTGTTCATGGTTAACATGGATTAGGGTGAGAAAAGGGTGATTAAGTTGAGATCCTCTCCTGGTGTGTGGTTTATTGAACACATTTGTGAGAGTGCGTGGTTGCACAGTGGGTTGACACTAGGAGCCTGTGAGATGGCTTTATCTCTAGCCACCATTAACTTGTGTATCACCTTTGTGGGCCAACACACTGCCAGGTGCTATGCACACCAGGATGATATTAGTGGCCTCAGTGCAAACTCTGTGACTATACCTCTTCTGCAATAAGGAAGATGGAGCTGTGGGAGGCCACTTAGGTTCCCCCAGGGGCCATCAATCAAATCCTGGTCAGAGCTGGTTTGAACCAAGTCTGTCTGATACCTGGACACACACAGAGCAGAACCATTTTTGTGAAATGCCTGTCTATGCTCCAGCCTTTCCCCACAGTTGGGAGACAGCTATCTGGAAGACCTACTCTGGGTCTGTCAGGCAGAAGAAGCAGAGGGTTGGCCAGGTCCCTGAACCCCTCACTACCACCTCTCCAATGTCTTCCATCTTCTCTTTCCTCTCTCCTATTGTAGGGAAACAACTAACCAAGCAGACAAGGGGATGCAGCTTGGAAGCCTATCCTTAGAGATGAACTTTTCCCCTTTGCTAGTGCCATCCTCCCCTTCAGCCCTTTCTGGCTCGTCTCATGAGCCAAAGACCCTCCCAGGGATGAAGACCATCATACGCTATTGTTAGCCGGGTGTCTTGCTAGAGTTCCAGATCCACATACCCAGTTGCGATCTCCACACCTCCACTTGGATCCCTAAGACACCTGGAATCAGTATGCTTGAGTATCAGTATGTTTGACTGTTTTGAGCTATAAATAATATCATGCCAAGGTGGCACATCCTGAGGGACTTATTCTGACCCCTATATTCTGAACTCCTGAATGTGAGGCTTATAGTCCATGTTCCTAGCCCAGCGCCATGCACAAAGCAGGCAATCAGTAAGTATTTGATAAATTAATGGATGAATAAAAGAATAAATGAATGATTCATCTTGAACAAATCACGAGTATTTGGCTTTGAGTTTCTTCACCTTTAATAAGGGTGTTACTGTCTCAATCCTTACATCTTCCTGAGGTCCCCAGAGCTGTGGCTCTCAAACTTTAGCATGCTTCAGAGTCACCTAGAAGGCTCATGAGACATAAATTGGTGGGCTCCACCCTCAGGTGTCAGATTCAGTAGATCTTGGCTGGATCCTGAGAATTTGCATTTCTAGTAGATTTCCAGGTGATGCTGCTGGTTTGAGAACAACATTTTGAGAACTACCAGTTTAGAGGATCAGATAAAGTCCTGCAGAAAGAACTTTTCCCCGCTCAGAGAAAAACTGTAAGTTTGCGGTGATTTTTTTGGCTCCTTGAAGTCCCCCAAAAGAGTTCCATCTTCAAGAAGGATGGGCCTAGAATTTGATAACTGTCTGCTTAAAAGGAAAAGTGAGAAGATGCTAGAACAGATCATCAAATGATCAATTTATAATTGCCTGGGAGAGCAATCAATATGCCAATGTAGACAGTGAATGGCAGAATGACTGTCATTCATTTCCCTAGCAGCAGAAAGGATGTGCCTGCAGTGTTAAACTGTAAGCCCATCCCTTCCCTTCCATTCCATGCACACTTTTTGAGCCCTTGCCATGTACCAGGTACTGTGCTCGGTGTTGGGATCAGACATGGTGCAGCAGCATGGTCCTACCTCATGGTATCTGAGGAGATGCATGTGCTGGGTGCTAGAAGGATCTCCACTTTTCTTGAGCTCCATGTGTACATGTGTCATGCACTTACAGCCATGTATTCCAGGGGCCTGGGAAAGTGATGTCATCCCCATTTTACAGGTGTGGAACTGAGTCCCAGCAAGGTGAGGGGCTTCCCACCAGGGTAAGCAGCATCAGCACTTTGACCATGTCCTTTTGGTTTTCAAACCAGCTGTGTCTCTGTGAGACCACCGTGTTTGCTCGGCCCACCTGGCCTCTCATTCTGCAAATAGATTCATTCAGGCATTAGTACCTCTTTATCTCAGAACAGGACTCCATCTCATACCTTTAACCGGCACAGGTGGTAAAAGAAGGGATTGTTGTTTGTAAAGAACTTACAGTTTATTTAAAGACATAAAACCATGACAAAGGAGTCAAATAATTGTTACACTTAAATTCACCTGGAATGTATATCTAGCCTCTGAGTTCTCCTTTGCCTGGTATGAAGTTGAAAGATTGGTTAAAGGGAGCACAGTTCAATGTCTAGATCTTGGAATATATGAGGAGAATTATAATAAAAGGCACAGATAGATGCCAGCATACAACATTTAGATGGTAAGTTCTGACTCCAATTCACCTGATTAATTTACTCATCTGTGAAAAGAAGTGTGCAGTTGGCATCTAAATTGAAATGTCAACTGGGATATTGGCAGAAACAAGGCACTAGGTCCATCTCTTATGTAAAAATTAGCAGGATTCCCACTAGGTACCACAAGTACATCAATTAAATGCCTGATCCTATGCAATGGACTGCCATTTTGGGAGAATAGAAGAATCTCAAACATATATATATAGCACTTAAAATGTATCAGGCACTGTCCTAAATCTTTATGTGCATTAGCTCACTCAATCCTCAACAATACTGTAAGGTGGGGGGAGGTATTATTATCTCTGTTGTACAGATAAGGAAACTGAGGCACATAAAGGTTAAAGAACTTCCCTGATGTCATAGAGCTATCAAACAAGTCTGAAGGCTAGAGGACTTGCTCAATGAGTGGGGAAGAACATTTAAAGTAGCTGTTTTTAAGATGTGGTTTCCATGCTAACATCATCACCAGCACCTGAATGGTTAGCACTCTATGTTTTGATGGCCCTAGGTGTTTCTGATGCAGGCTGAAGTGTGAGAACTACTGGCTTCAAATGTGCAGTGACTAGTGAAGGAGGTTTCTGGGAGGAGACAGAAGGAGGGATATTTTGTGTCTTTAGCACGTGCTGCCAGAATATGTTTGGTTTTGGCTTGGAAAAAGACCCATCAAGTCTGGTGGTAACAGGCCAAAGCTAGCCTCACAGTGTGCTCACCCACTGATGAAGAAGCTCACAAATGGCCTCTGGGAAGGTCTCCTTGTCTGGTCTTGGAAGGGAAGTGGGTTGACGCTGGTGAGAGTAGATGTGGGAAGAGCAAAGGAAGAGCTGCAGAAAGTAATGCACTCTGTGACAGGATACATCATTCAGCCTCCCTCTTACAGGTGCTGCCTATCTCCTGCCAATCTTGTGAGCACCCTGAACTCCTCCTCTGATGCCCAGGCCATAAACCTGAGTCTTGCTCCTTGACCGGACATACTGTCTGGCTTCCCTCAGTGTTCCCAGCTTGCCTTCCTCTTTGGCCATGGTTGGCATGCCCCTGCCATGAGAGCTTTGAGAGTTTTCAAATAACAGCACTTGCACTTGACTCCCTCTGGTGGCTTCTTCCTCCTTCTCTAGGCTGTCCTTAGGACACACCCCTGGTACCTTCCCTGACCTCACCCTGTGGCTGACCAAACTAGTAAGGAGGGACAGCAAGGACACTCCTGTTACAACCAGATCTTCAGCATATCAAATTGATTGACGTCAAGCTGTTTTGTTGCTAAAACACATCTAAAAGGAGAACAGAGGCTGCAAAGAGATTTACAACTTAATCAGCCTAAATGTAATCGTGCCGTGTAGTTATGAATGTGTCCGCTACTGTGTGTGATTGCCTGATGGAGGGACAGTCACAGGCTGATGAAAGATTTGGACTACTGGCTGTCAGACCAATTAAGTTATAAAGTGCATTTCAAAATTGAAAATATTGTGTAAAAGTTATCCCTGCTGTCTCAGGAATGTTCCAGTTAATTAAATAATAATCTGGAGCCATAATCCTTCTTGAAATCGCTCCATGAATTTTCTGCAGTGAAGGCATGATTCCTGTTTCTTGGCCATTACCATATCTGCCCAGGCAAGGCTAGTGTAGAATATTTAATTATCTGAAACACCTCATGCATACAGACAATTTGTTTCATCATGTCAACTGACTGTAGGTGTTTTCTTAAATTTGCTACATTTTTGCTGTGACATATCTAGATAATCCCATCAGTTTTCCACTTAGATTTTCCAGGGGGTAAAAAAGCTTTTTCCAAGCTTTTTAAAAAATTCCTCTAAGACTAACTATCTTTGATGGAAATACTATGGATGCTTTACGAATTCTAAGGGAGAAGAGCTCATTTCTCTAAGTTGCCTCATTGGGAAAATATTATTAAAACTTTGAGCATTAATTTTAAGACCATTTACGTGGATTACATTAAAAACTTGAAAAAATCCATGAAACAACCCTCCCCACCCTGGAATTTATGGGTGCTGTATTGCTTGAATTCTCATATGTTTGAGGACTTTTTCCACTTGCCTTTTTAACCAAAATTTGGTCTTAATTTTTTTTTCTTCAAAGTTATGCATTTCATAATTTACTGGGTCAGAAAAACAGAAGTCCATTTCTCACCCATACCGATCTCTGAATCCTGCCCCCTCGGGATAATCATGTTCATTTCTTTGGCCCTTGTGGGCTTTGGCTACATATATAATCTGCACACACTGGTCTTCCTAAATATTTAAGAATTGTGTGAAATTTACATAACAGAAAATAAACTATTTAGAAGTGAACAATTCAGTGGTCCTTAGTACATTCACTATGTCGTGCAAACTTCACTTCTATCTAGTTCCAAAAGACTTCTATCACTCCCGAGTAAAACTCCACACCCATTAAGCATTGACTCCCCTCTCACAACTCCCTTCAGCCTCTGGCAAGCACCAGTCTGCATTCTGTGTTTATGATATAGGTATTCTGGATATTTAATATAAATGGAATAATATAATATGTGAGTTTTTGTGTCTGTAGAGATTACTTAAAATTAAATAAATAAAATCTTAAAAAATATTTATGACTTTCTTTTGCTGGTGCATGTTCTCTGGTAGCTTCCTGAGAAATGGGTAGAGAGGATACAAGAAGTGAGCTGATTTACACTGTGGACTTTTGCTGAATGCCCCAATGGTCATAAATAACTCCCTTCACAGCTATCTGTTCAGCAGACCCTCTCTGGCTCACATTTCTAATAGTGGTTTGCTCAGCTACAGTGGGAAGGCAACTTCTAGCTCTCCTGGCTGGAAGAAGGGATCTATTTGCTCCTTGTACATACATGCACAGGCTTAAATCTTTTTGCTCTTTTAAGCATCACTGTGCAAACTCAACTAAAAGTGTGTAGTTCCCATTTCTTCTAAAGTTCTGCAATCTAAATTACCTTGATTTCTGTTGCCTCCAAGCAACTGCATGTATGAGAGTTTTTGCTTTCTTGGGTCCACTACATCAGTTACTTCCTTTTCAGTTATTCTTCATCCTGTAAAATTTGGTTGGTATCTATTATCTTCTATTATCTTTTCATGCATTTTCTTTGTCCTTAGAGGCTTACATTTTTAAACTTTTATTTTTATTTTATTAGCATTTTATGAGGGAGTAGACAAACTTGTGTTTTCAATCTCCCTGTATCACTTGAGATACAGTCAGGGTGAGAAAAGTCATGTTAGGTATTTCAATGAGAGGAGATTTAATACAAGGTATTGATAACACAGGTATTGGAGGGCTAAAAGAAGAGAATACAAGGAACCCTGCAGTAACTCAAATACGTGTGAATGCAAAAAGCAGCATATTTCATAGAGCACTGGGTGTGATGCATAAAAAATGAGTCTTGGAACACTGAAAAATAAAGTTAAAAAAAGGGAAATGGTGAAAAAATAAATCCTTCCTCTATTTCTGATATTAGTTAGGAATTACTCAGTCTTTTGCCATTAAGTATGATGCTAGCTATAGGATTTATTAAACTCCTTTCAGCAGGTCCTGGAAGTTTCATTTTATTCCTGATTTGATGAGATTCTTTTTGATGTTCAATTCTTATGAACAATAGGTATTGAATTTTGCCAAAAGATATTCTGCAGCTCTTGACAAAACTCTGTTTTTCTTCTTTATTTTTTTTCTTGAGATTATGGATTACATTGATTGATTAAAAAAATAAACTAGGGGCGCCTGGGTGGCTCAGTGGTTTAAAGCCTCTGCCTTTGGCTCAGGTCGTGATCCCAGGGCCCTGGGATCGAGCCCTGCATCAGGCTTTCTGCTCCTCGGGGAGCCGGCTTCCTCCTCTCTCTCCACCTGCCTCTCTAACTACTTGTGATCTCTGTCTGTCAAATAAACAAATAAAATCTTAAAAAAACTAAACTAAACTTACATACATGTTAAAAAAGAAAAGAAGGAGCTGTTATTCCTAAGATTGTAAGAAAAAATAGAATTGCTATCCCCAGATCTTAGTTACCCAGAGGCAGGGCCACTGGGGTGTTTAAGAGGGTACAACTGGCTGGTGGCTAGACCTCTGAGGACACACCATCTATTTTGGGCTGCTGAGGGGTGCTACAATATTAGCTGTCTCATTTCTGGGGGTTTATTGCAGAGCCAGGGCTGGAAGTTCTAAAAGACTTTGGAGCTAACGTGTTTTCCTACACCTACAGGGAGGCTAGCAAACACTGGGTACTTAGGAGAGGCCACCTTCCCCTTCCCTTGTGATTGTTTTCCAGTGATAAATCCTAACTAGAGCTGGCTGGCCTGAAGTCTGGGAATGGTTATTTGTATATTTCCAAACTTATTGTCAGAGAATAGAGAAAGTTGGGCTTGGGCCCAAAATGGATAGGATCTTAAGCAGCAAAGTGATATGGACACCCTGGTGGCCCATGTGGAAGATGGAATAAAAAGAATGGAGTTGGGGGAGCCTTTAGAAGTTTGTTGCAGTAGTTTTGGAAGTAAACTTAGAGAGTTGTTCATAGACACGGGATCAATGGGGGAGTTCTTTGAGAGGTAAAGTCAATAATAGTTGGGGACTGGATATGATAGGGGAAGGAGAGGATAAGGGAGAAGTCAAGAATGATTCCTAGCATTTGATTTGAAAAACTGGGTGACTATCAGTCCAGTTCATTGAAAGGGGGCACACAGAATGATATAAACTCAGTTTTGAGGTCAAGCTCTGGGGTGTCATCTGTGTGGCCAGGCTATGGTGTATTAGGTTGTGACCTAGATGAGAAAACTGCTGGAGTTCAGCCCTGGGAGACATGGGCATATGGGTGGTGATTGTAGCCATGGAATGGAGGTAGAAGGAGTAGACCTGAGGGCCCTAGACAAAGCCCTTGGTGACATCAACTTGTATTTACAGAGAAGCTGTAACTCCTAGCCTTGGGCAGCATAGTATCATACTGTGCAGTTTGTGGTTCACTATTCCACAGAGTGGACCTTGTTCCTGGTGGGATTTCCCTGGAGGAGGCCCTGCCCACCATAGAACCCTGTGGGCCATCATCCAACCCACCTCAATAGCCCAGTCCCTGTGTGACATCATTGGAACTATCCAGGATCCTGTTCCTCTCAGGAAAGCTGCCCTGGCTGGGTGGTGGTGGTGGGGGTGTCAGAAAGCTTTGGTCCTCTTTTTCTGAAAACGGTTAGTTTTGAACCACAGGAGAACCTTCAACTAATGTTCCCTATCTCTCCACTGAGCTGTGCTGACCACACAGGACGAGGAGAGTCATGCCCCATTTATCTGCTCACTGGAGCAGAAGGAAACACATTTCTTAGAATAGAAATTGTGCCATCTTCTTTCCCAGGCTTGTCGCAGGCTCAGTCACTTTGCTGATTCAAACTGTGTCTTAACTGCAGTATGGAGAGAGATAGATCTGCAGATGGAGCCTGGCCAGGGCTGGCTCTGGATATCAGCCACCAGCAGCTCCCCTTTCTGTTCCAAACAGACATTGTCTTATCTTTGTGCTTGTAGGCCAGCTTCTCATCACAGACCCTGTTGGAGCTGGTCAGAGACATGGGCTGGCTCCTATTAAGTACATCCCCATTTATTTGATTGTTCATCAATTATTCACTATTTATTCAATAAATAATTTCTGAGTACCTACTGAAGGTCAGATACAGGTGATGCAGGCTGTGTCCTCAGAATGCAGATTCTGAGAAGTGCAACTGAGCTGCTCATAGCAAATCAAGGACTGGGCAAGGGAGTGTGGTAGACGTGGAGGAGAGAGTCTGCTGGACCTAGAATGATGGTGATGGGGCAGGAGGGGCCTGATGGGCCCACGTTGTGCAAAATTTATGAGCCATGGCAAAGAGTTTGGACTGTAACTTGGGGCCACTGAGGCATGGAGGGTTTGAAGTTGTGACCCAGCCACACTGTTCTTTAGAAGGGCTGCATGATGGGGAATAAATTGAAAATGGGGAGGCACATATTGGGACTGTCTTCTGCAGACATAAAAGATGATCTTATCTACATCTACCCTTTCTGTAAAGACATTTCTGGAGAAAAAAAAATCTTTTCCCACCTGTTTGTATAAAGGAATGCTGCATTATCTTTGTGCTAAAGATTGCTGTTCCAGTCTGTTGTGATAGTTAGTTCTTTTTATATCACTTGCTTATACTCTTTGGGTGTCCAGGTTCATCATTAACAAAAAGATACAGCATCTATATTTCATAAGACTCATAATTGCAAATGCCTCTTGTCTGTCTGGAATCCCTTTAGGCAATGGGCAGTGTATTATCTGCAGAGGACATACTGATACTTTCCTAAATTAACATTTTGCATTTCTTCAGCAGATTTGAGCTGTGAAAAATATTCCAATATGTTCTTATTGTTCTGTTAATTAAAGTGTTTCTCTCTTGAATATAGAAATCAATGGTTAGCATGCCCATGAATAATCTTTCAGGACATAATGAAGACCCATTGTAAAAAACATTGGCAAGAATGTTCTAGAAGAGAACTTTGGGCACAGAAGTAACGGGGAAAGGAGGGAGGAATGGGGTGGCTGCTGATATCATGTTGGGTGTTTTTCTGGCAGAACAGTTGCATCTTGACAGCATTATCAGAATCCACACATTTTCTTGGTTTAATTGTATATAGGAAGAATTGTAGACAGAATAATCTGATGGACCTGACTGACACTATCAGATTGAATCACTTCTTTTTATTAAAGTTAATTTTGGGGAGGAGGAGGTCCTAAGTTGTTCATTTTTCCATAATCAGTTTAACTGATCCAGAATCTGCTAATTGCTTATGATAATTGATTCCATTCACTTTTCATGCATGTTCATGCTTTTCATGGTCTAATTTGAACCTCATAACATAACACTTGGGTAAGGTTTGAAAGGCAAAAGTGAAAGCTTTCACTTAATAGTTGGGAAACTGAGGCTCAGGAGTTACACTTTTTTCCCCAAGTTCACACATATAGTGAGTAAGCCAGGCTGGGTACCTAGGCTCCTTAGTCCAATGCTGACTTTGCAACATCATATCCAGTGGTGTATGTGTGTTGGCTGTGAAGCAGGATGACTGCTGTAAGCAAAGTTTCCCTGATATACCGCTCTGTGAGAACATTGAAGTGGTGCGAGTCTGCCTTCTGGAAGGTAAAAGTGAGATCTTAAGCTTGTATTTATTCCTTAGGTGAGAGGACAACAGTATCCTCTCACCCAGTGAAAGGGAGGAAGGACAGGCTTCTTTGGAGCAACACTCACGTTTCATATCCGTTGTTAGAAATCCTGATGTGTATAAGTGTACAATTTGTAATGTGTCCTGATGTAATTTCTCTTAATTTTCCACAGAGGTAAAACTTAGATAGCTCCTGATTCACCGATAAAAACCTGAGGAGCATAAAATACCCATGACAGCTGGTGTTGGGGGGATGTTTGAAGCCCAAGTCCTGTGGCTCACAGGCTGGGCTTTCCCTTTAGTCTCATTGACTAATTTGCTGGTAGTGTATGTGCCAGTATTCCCCCTTCTAAAAGTGGTTCTGTGTGAGGCTCATGAGGGAGGAGATTTTTTTCTGAAAAAGCAGCTAGCATACTGGACATCAGTTTTCATGCCCCATGCCCCAGACAAACTGGCCTTCCTTTGTTTTTTTGGTGAATGTGTTAAGTTGCAGAGCCAAGCCTTGATCTAGTTCCACATCCTTGACCTTGAGGTTCCTCTACTGGTTCCTCTAGAACCAATGTAAGGGTGTACACTGGCTGAGATTCAGTATTCTGGGCTCAGCCCCAGCTTCACAACAGAGCCCCTGTGGGATCTATTTCCCTGTGGGTGAGCTAAGGAGCAGATCACTGACTGGGCCATTTTCCAAGGCTCTATGTAGAAACTCCTAGCTGTGATGTTCCATCCATCAAAATTCTGTTCCCTCTCATATACTCAGGAGATTCTCCAGACTTTCCTCTCTGAGACCAGACATTTAGTCAGACATTTAGTCAGAGCTTCATCTTTTTAACCTAGAACTTTGGCCCTGTGTCAGGTACAAAACTATACACAAACTGCACATTGGGACATTAAATTGCTGAGAATCTGTACCTAGGTGTAAGTGGAGGGTTTTAATTGGTATGAAGTTTCACTTGGCAGGTATCCTCAGCCTGCCAGGGGCTCTGGAGACTTAGAGGGCGATTTTCCAGGCTTATCACCTGAGGCTAGGTGACTCTGAATATGGTGCATTCACCATCACAATGATGGTTTATGTCTCTGTTCACAGTCCAACCCTCTTGTTCTCAGCCTGTCAGTGCCATCATACTCAGGGGCCCAATATGATTGCCACATTGCCAGGTGTCAATGTCACATGCTGATGCACCAAACTTCAGTGGAAAAAGAGGGAGTGTTTCTTCCCAAAAGCATTTTTTTTAAATCAATGTGGAAAACTTTTCCAAAAGACTTAGAAAATTCCTCTGGAGTCTCAGTGACCTTATATCACAGGTTCATGCCTAGACTGGTCACTGCATGAGAAATGCTTAGCAGGCTCCCTCCCACTCACAGTTTTGGGAATGGGCCCCTTTATCTGGAGCACATGGCTGCATGGAGGAGGATGGAAAACTGAACAGGGTGGAGTCTGTTGGCAAGGAGGGAGGGGAAGCATGATTGAGTGTATTCCCTTTAGTGGCTGCAATATCCTCGATGGCTTGTGAGGCCCCCTTTAGGTCTAACAACAGTTTAATATTCCATTTCATGTAACTCCATCTTTCAACACTCTGCAAATTGATAAGAAATAAGTCACTCAGAAGAATATTGGGATAAACCCCAACTTCTGCAGCCCTACCTTATTCTCTTGCCACTTCTTGCCTTGTTGCTCTTCATGCCTTTGTGTCCGTACACAAACGAGTCTTCCCTTACCCATTCTTCTCTGCCTGGCATACTTCTTAACCTGAGGAAGCACCTCTAGGAAGCCCTCCCTGACTGCCCCAGGAGGTATCCAGCAGTCTTTGCAGTGTGTGTTTGCTATGCCTTGTTCTTTCATCCAGTTCCACACTGCTCTATGACATGGTGCTTCTTATGTTCTTCTCCTGCTCCAGATAAACAGTTGATTTGGTTTCTTTCTTTATTTCCCTTCCTTCCTTCCTTCCTTTTTCTTACTTTTCTTCTTTCTTTCCTTCCTTTCTTCTTTCCTTTTTTCCTCCCTCCCTCCCTCCCTCTTCCTTCCTTCCTTCCTCTTTTCTTTCTCTCTTTCTTTCTTTCAAATATTATTTATTTATTGGACACAGAGAGAGAGAGGGAGAGGGAATGCACAAACAGGTGGAGGAGCAGAGGGAAAGGGTGAAGCAGGATCTCCACTGAGAAGGGAGTCCAATGAGGGACTTGATCCCAGGACACTGGGATCATAACTTGAGCCAAAGGCAGACGTCTAAATTGTCCCTTGGCTCCCTTTATTTTACATCAGAGCCCTGGCTCTGAATGGACAGAGGGTTGAGTGAGGGAATGGCAAATCTAGTAGGAGTTAAAGTATCTGTGATGTTGGAGTGTGAGAAAGAATTGAAGAGATTGCTCATGCTCATTAGACTACATTGGCCATCACATCTGGCCAGCCAGAAAGTGGGCATCCTGGGGAGACCCCCTCTTTGATCTTAGCCAAATATGATGTTGCTCATAATGGAGTATCAGACTAAGTACCTGCATAGACATAATCCCTAGCAGCACTAAGGTATCGTCAAGAAGATCTTCTAGGTAGAGGCAGAGAAAGCCCAATTGACCACATTTTCTGCCTGGACTTCAACAATAGTCTCTTAGCTGGTCTTTTTGCCTGCTCTTATGTATGATGGTCCAATTATTGTTTAGTAATCAGTGTGCTCTGTCTGAAGCACAGAGGAGAGCCTGCCATGCCACAACTCCAAGATCTCATTACATTAAGGAGAAAGCACAGCCTTCAGCCTTCTCACTGTGTCCTGCCTACACTCAAACCTTATTCCCATCCACGTGGATCTTCTTATTCTCTTTCAAATATGTTGAGATCATTCCTGCTGTGTTTCAAGGCCCTAGTACCTGCTGTTTCTCCTCCTTGGGATGATTTCCCTTTACCTCCATGTACAATCACCTATCTCATTACTCATGTCTCCTCCCAAATGCCACCAGCTCAGCAAAACTCTCCTTGGCCATCCTAAATAAGGAGCTGCTTTCAGCTCTTGCCTTTATTTTTCCATAGCTTCTCCCTACCTGAAATTATTCTATTCATCTATTTATTGGGTATCTTTAACAGATAGACTGTAAACCCTTTGAAGGCAGCAATTCTGCCTTACTTGCTGTGTTTGTAGTGCCCAGGATGAGGCTTGATGCTCATAAATAAATAAACTTGACTGGATGATGGACTGAGTTGTGCTCTAGAGTGAAAGAACACTGTTCCTTCTCCATTTACTGTTTTCAAAAGTACCACTATGTATAGGGGCTTCCATAAATGTACCTCTATTTTCGAATGTGTGGTTCTACATTTTCCCCTGGGGAAGAGGTTCTGCGCAGTCCTGTTACTCCCTTCCTTGATGTGACATTGTTAATACAACTAGAGTGGATGATTGGGTTGAGGGTGGGCTACCCAGAGGCCTTGTGTTCTGCAAAAGCAACATCAAACTGCTCAGATTGCATGCCCTCTCCTGAAGGCTGCATCCATCCCAGACATGCCAATTAAGGGTTTCTGCCCTGAGGAAAAAAATAAGCATACACTGTGTCTTAGAAACAAATTGTCACCTGGTTGTAGGATCTGTAAAAGAAAGCAAGGTCTTAATAAAACAGAAAGGAAATAGATCAAATTCTAAGACAAATGGAGTGTTCTTTGTGGTGACCTCATTCTTTCTGCTTTATACTCCTTCTACTCTGAAAAGCTCTGTAATTAAAAAAAAGTCAATATATGTGAGACCTTAAATAACTGATTGATGTTGAAAGCCCTGTCAGAAAGCTCTGTGGTAAAGTGTCAAGTAATATTTAGTTTCCCATCAAAAAAGTATCATACAAATAGCCTTGCTGACCATTAATATATATTCAGTCCCTTGATAAATAGTTGCGGTTCTTTTTAATTAGTAAATAATTAGAGGACTGCAAAACAGTGAGCTGTTACCTCCTTCCACAATTCAATTAACCCCCTCCACACCACAGGGGTCAGGATGGCCTGTCTGTGTAGGGAAGGGGTCTTACATCAGAGGTGCAAAGTGACCACAATGGCTTCTTGAGCAGGGCAGGATCCTAGGGACAGCAGGATTTTTTCCTAACATAGGTAGCAGATCTCTGGGCTCCTGGAAGCACCTCTCTCTGCTCTTGCAGAAGTGTTTTGCAATTTGGGGACAAACCAATTTGATGTAGAACAATGGGAGGAATGGTCATCCAGAGCTGGGAGGAGGTGGGGCCTGTGATGTTGATCCTGGAGGTGTACTGGGAAGTATGGGTACTAGCCTACCTCTGTGGATCTCAGGGTACACGTGCTGGAGGAAAGAGCTGGTTTTGGACCTCATTTTAGCATCAGTGTTCACTTTAGGAATTTCTCTGTGTGACATGAATCTCAACACAGTGATATGATCCCTAAAGGAGTAAAAATTGGTCTTTAGGAGACAAAAAACCTTAGGTATTACAATAGTTTATGGTTCTCCAAAGCTCAACTCTATATGACAAATTGCTACCCCTTTGTATTTAATTTCTTTCTTCTTATATTAAATTAGTGTACATTTGACATAGAGTAGTCCCTAGACATTTTTTTTTCTTTTCTGTTAACTGCTTACCTATTCCTATTCTCTTCCTGTCAGTTCTCATTTATTTATCTCACAAAATTAAACTTAATTTCCTCCTTGGGGGGTGATATGGTGATGGTGATGATGAGATTGGAGATGAAAAGTTGAGTAACGCTCTTCTAGGAGTGGTTGAATCAGGTCTCCTACCTGTAGCACAATCTAAAGAAACATCCTGGCACCAAGTCCACAGGGAGAGATGAATGTCTTAAAGGACATTCAGTGGCAAGACACAAAGGTCTCCACTGGGAGATTCTACCCTTAACATGAGATGTCAGTAGGTGGCTTGGGCCTGCCAAGTGGTTCTGATTTATTTTAAGCTGGGCATCTGTGGTGAGTTCCTGGGGAGGATAGGCACTGAGCTGGCCTGAAGACCTGTGGGAAGGAGAGTGAGAAGAAAGATATTCTGGGGCTGTGCCACACTGTGATTGATTTCTCAGTGCCTCCTGAGCTTACTTAGAAAGATCTAGACTGGAAGGATGGAGCTCAAGAGGCATCTGAGATGGGACTGGGGACAGATGAGATCTCAGGCAGTGGGCTCCCAGGAAGGGATCTGAGATGGGGCTGGGCATAATGAGCTCATGGGCAATGGACTCCCATGAGAGGTCTGGATTGGGGCTGGATGCTGATGAGCTTATGGGTAGTAGGCTCCCAGGAGGGGTCTGGATGGGGTTCGGTAATGATGAGATCATGAATAATGGGCTCCCAGGAGAGGTCTGGGATGGGCCTGGACACTGATAAGCTCCCATCCAGTAGGCTCAGCCTTGGGTTCAAGGCATGAAAGGTCTTCCAGGACCGATATGGCAAGGCCCTGATGCCAGCCTAAGCCTTTTGTTCTGGGGTCTGAGGCATGCATGGGATCCTTCTTCCCTCTCTCCTCTACATGAACCACTGTCCTTTCAGGAGGACTAAGGAGTGACTGTCTCCCAGGGTCAAGAAGTCTGTGGTTTTCAAGGAGTTGTCTAGAGAGGGCTGATGGAAGGAGAAACAGGCCATCTGTTTCAAACTCAGTCATGCTGAGTATTTATTAGAATCACAAATCTGTCCAGTGAATTCATCTTTCAAGGACTACTCAGATTTGCAGATGCCAGTTACCCACTTGCGATGCTGCTGAACTCCTATTTGCTCTCAACACTGACATGGATGACTTGCTCCTGCCTCTGGGCCATGGATAGCGTGAACCTTCCCATACTATTGCTCCTGGGGGTGGGGTGTGTACTTCGGCAATTGCATGTGGCAGCTAGGGGACAATTTACTTGCTTTCTGTGCTTTTTTGACTCTGAGGTCCTTAAAATATTGTTTTAACTTCTATACTTAGTACTAATTGCTCCATAAATATTATTTAATTAAACTGATTTGAATATTCTTTAACATTTTAGTTTATTTCTTCTAATGTTCCCACTTAAAGGCTCTGGAGGAAAAAGAGGAATTTATGTCTCCTAATTAAGGCTGTTTGGTGATATTATATCTCTGACATTTTGGAGTGATATTGTGTTATAACTGGTTTACCTCCAGAGATGGATGAGTAGGATGGGGCAAGAACTGTGGGTAGGAAGCTCACCTTGGGGTTAGGAGAATTGGCTCTGGGCTCAGATCTGTCATTCTCTGCTCATTTGTAAAATGATTGCAGTAATTATAATCCTAATAGTCCTCACCTGTATATCCTAAGTCCTTTTAGCGAGTTATAAGTAAACTAATGTAAGGAAAGACAGATGAGATTCTTATCTTAGGTTTAGGAGTATCTGGGCTACTGACCTTTTCCCCCTTAGGAACCTCCATGAATGGTGGAAGAAATGGGTCTTTGAAAAGTACAAAAATATCAAGTGAAAGCTGGAGAACTATTGAGGAATTATTGGAGGAACTACTGTTCCTTGGGGGCTCTGTAGGTTCAGGGCCTCTTCCCTTCACTTGTTTGCTATTCTCTAGTGCTCATCCCAGGGCCGTGAAGGTTATAGAATGATTAAGAAAGACTTACGTTGTCCATATCTTTCAGCGAACCCAATATGTGAACATTAGAACTTTTCTAAAAGAAACAGGCAGGTTTATTCATAAATATCCAGATTCTTCAATGAATTTAAAATAGGATTTAAGGGGGCTCCCAAATGGCTTAGTCAATTAAGCATCACCTTCCACTTAGGTCACGATCTCAAGGTCCTGCTTCTCCCTTTCCCTCTACTGCTCCCCCTGCTTGTAGTCTTTTACTCTTGCTCTTTCTCAAATAAATAAAATCCTTAAAAAGTGGGATTTAATTTTCAAAAATTTATTTGCTTTTTCTAGGACTATATCATATTAATTTACACATCGTACACATTGAAGTACATTGTTAATCATCTTGGTCAGACCAGAGCCCTAAACAGAATATACAAATATTTAAGGGCTCTTTGTCTTCTGTCACTGTGGAGTAAGCGAGGAAGACCAAGGTTCATTGTTAACCATACTATAGGACTTTCAGAATAGTACCATCATTTCCCATCCATCTTTGGAGGTTTTGCATACAGACCCACTTACAGAAGAGATATGGAGGCAAAGATTTTATTCCCGCAGAAAAATGGAGCCACCATTGTTGGTGAGATTAGATTTTCAACAGCATCAACAACATGCAGCACAATCTCAATCATAGCTCTGACCACTACTACTACCACCACCACCACCACCATTAATAGAGCAGTTTTTATAACATGTTATCATTTACTTGTCAGAATAACCATGAAAAGAAATTATTTTTGTTTAGTGAATGGATTTCACAGAACTGAAGATAATTGAAGTATACCTTTGAACCTTCCCACTCTGTCATTAACCCAACAATAATTACTGATAGCCTCTATATCCTAGATACACTTTAAATTACAAATTATATTGGTTGAGAAAAGAATCCCCGATTTTAAAAAAATTAAAAAAAAATTAAGAACAGTGCCAATCACTTATTAACATTCCTTTATAGAGTGCCCAATTCTTCTTTACAAAACACTTACTGATGTATATTTTACTTAGTAAATGCTCAGATCTTGAGTGTAGAGTTTGACAAATGCACATGTCCATGTAACCTATAGTCTTTTCATGACACAGATCATTTATATCACTGCAGAAAGTGCTATGCACTCAGTCCTTCCAACCCAAGGTAGCTACTGTTTTGATTGCTATCACTATGGATTAGACTTATCTTCTTTAGAGTTTCATGTAAATGGAATCTGACAGTATATATTCTTATGTGTCTGGCTTTTTTTTTTTTTTTGCTCTGAAAAGTGTTTTTGAGATTCATCCATGCTGTTGTATGCATCAATATTTCATTCCTTTATATTGTCAGATATTTTTTCTGCATCAACTGAGATGATCACATGAATTTTTTTCTTTAGTCTGTTGATGTGGTGAATTACACTGATTTCCAAATGTTGAACCAGTCTTGCATATCTGAAATAAATCCCTCTAGATAGTATTGTGTAATTCTATATATATATTGTGGGATTCAATTTGCCAACATTGTGTTGAGGATTTTTGCATCAATGTTGCATCAATTTGTAATTTTTCTTTCTCATAATGTCTTTAACTTTCTTTGGAATTAGGATAATGCTGACTTCATGGAATGAGTTAAAAAATATTTCCTTTGCTTCTATTTTCTGTGAGACCTGGATAATGGATTTCATTTCTTCCTTAAAAGTTTGGTAGGATTCACCCGTGAAAGCATCTGGGCCTGGTGCCTTCTTATCTGGAAGGTTATTAGTTATCAATCTAAATTCTCTAGTAGGTAGAGGTTTATTCAATGATATGTTTACCCTTCTTTTGGTTTTTATAATATATATCCTTCAAGGAATAGGTCTATTTAAGCTAAGTTAACTAATATGTGGACATAGTGTTGTTCATTGTATTCCTTTATTATCCTTTTAATGTCCTGGGATCAGCAGTGGTAATCCCCTTTTCAATTCTGATATTAATAATTCATGCCTTTTCTCTTTTATCCTTGTTAAGCTTGGCTAGACTTCCATGATTTTTATTGATATTTAATGAAATCCACTCTTGGTTTCATTGATTTTCTCTATTATTTTCCTACCTCCAATTTTATACACTCATGTTCTAATTTTTACTCTTTTCTTTCAGCTTCTTTAGAATTTAATTGCTTTTCTCCATCTTGTTTTGTAAAGTGAGTTTATTAGATTATTAGATTATTGACTCTAGTTCTTTCTGCTTTTCTGACGTATCTATGTAATGATATATGTTTCCTTTTAATCACTGCTTTCATTGCACCCCACAGAAAAGTTGCATTTTCATTTAGTTCAACGTGTTTTCAAGTTTCTCTCTATACTTCTTTAACTCATGTAGTATTTAAAAGTTAATAAATTTAATTTCCAAATATATCCCAGCTAGGTTTTTGTTATTGATTTCTAGCTTAGTTCCGTTGTGATCTGAGAAAGATTTGGTAAGGTTTTTATTCTTTTATATCTGTTAAAGTGTATTTTATGGTCCAGAATGTGGTATATCCTGGTGAATATTCATCCAGGCTTGGTAAGAACAAGTGTTCAGTTTCTGTTTGGAGTAGTCTATAATTACCACTTTGATCAAGTTGTTCAATTGTGTTATATCTGATTTGATTGATCTATCAATAACTGAAAGGATGGTATTGAAATTTCCAATATAATAGTAGGTTGTCGGGGAGGAGTCAAGATGGCAGAGAAGTAGCAGGCTGAGACTACTTCAGGTAGCGGGAGATCAGCTAGATAACTTATCTAAAGATTGCAAACACCTACAAATCCAACAGGAGATCGAAGAGAAGAAGAACAGCAATTCTAGAAACAGAAAATCAACCACTTTCTGAAAGGTAGGACTGGCAGAGAAGTGAATCCAAAGCGACGGGAAGATAGACCATGGGGGAGGGGCTGGCTCCCGGCAAGTGGCGGAGGAACAGAGCACAAAATCAGGACTTTTAAAAGCCTGTTCCACTGAGGGACATCGCTCCAGAGGCTTAACCGGGGTGAAGCCCACGCAGGGTCAGTGTGGCCTCAGGTCCTCCAGGGTCACTGAAGGATCGGGGGTGTCTGAGTGTCGCAGAGCTTGCAGGTATTAGAATGGGGAAGCTGGCTACAGAGAGCCGAGGAGTGACTCTCAGCTCAGGGTTACCTTGAACCGGTCGCAGGCTCGGTCAGCTCAGAGTGCGGCCAGAGGCCAGGGTGACGGGAGCAATTGGGCGCTGTTCTCTGATGGCGCACTGAGGAGTGGAGCCCCGGGCTCTCGGCTCCTCCAGGCCGGAGACTGGGAGGCCGCCATCTTCATTCCCATCCTCCAGAACTCTATGGAAAGCGCTCAGGAACAAAAGCTCCCGAAAGCAAACCCCAGCGGATTACTCAGCCTGGCCCCTGGTAAGGGAGGTACAACTCCGCCTGGGGCAAAGACACTTGAGAATCACTACAACAGGCCCCTCCCCCAGAAGATCAACAAGAAACCCAGCCAGGACCAAGTTCACTTACGAGGAGTGCAGTTTCAATACCAAGGAGAGCAGGGAAATTCCAGAGGAGGAGAAAGCAAAGCACGGAACTCATGGCTTTCTCCCCATGATTCTTTAGCTTGCAGTTAATTTAATTTTTTTTCTTTCTCAATTTTTTTTCTCTTCTTCTGCTAAATTTTTTTAACTTTTACCCTTTTCTTTTTTAACGTTTTTTAACTAGTTTATCTAAAATATATATATATATATATTTCCTTCTTATATTTTTTCATTATTGGTTTTCTTTTTTTATTTGTTTCTTTTTTCTTTTTTTTTTTTCTTTCTGAACCTCTTTTTATCCCCTTCCCCTCCCCCTCATGATTTGGGATCTCTTCTGATTTGGCTAAAGCATATTTTCATGGGGTTGTTGCCACCCTTTTAGTATTTTACTTGTTCCTTCATATACTCTTATCTGGACAAAATGACAAGGTGGAAAAATTCACCACAAAAAAAAAAAAAGAACAAGAGGCAGTACCAAAGGCTAGGGACCTAATAAATACAGACATTGGTAATATGCCAGATCTAGAGTTCAGAATGATGATACTCAAGGTTCTAGCTGGGCTCGAAAAAGGCATGGAAGGTATTGGAGAAACCCTCTCGGGAGATATAAAAGCCCTTTCTGGAGAAACAAAAGAACTAAAATCTAATCAAGTTGAAATCAAAAAAGCTATTAATGAGGTGCAATAAAAAATGGAGGCTCTCACTGCTAGGATAAATGAGGCAGAAGAAAGAATTAGCGATATAGAAGACCAAATGACAGAGAATAAAGAAGCTGAGCAAAAGAGGGACAAACAGCTACTGGACCACGAGGGCAGAATTCGAGAGATAAGTGACACCATAAGATGAAACAACATTAGAATAATTGGGATTCCAGAAGAAGAAGAAAGAGAGAGGGTAGCAGAAGGAATATTGGAGAGAATTATTGGAGAGAATTTCCCCAATATGGCAAAGGGAACAAGCATCAAAATCCAGGAGGTTCAGAGAACCCCCCGCAAAATCAATAAGAATAGGTCCACAACCCATCACCTAATAGTAAAATTTACAAGTCTTAGTGAAAAGAGAAAATCCTGAAAGCAGCCCGGGAGAAGAAGTCTGTAACATACAATGGTAAAAATATTAGATTGGCAGCAGACTTATCCACAGAGACCTGGCAGGCCAGAAAGATATATTCAGATCACTAAATGAGAAAAACATGAAGCCAAGAATACTATATCCAGCTAGGCTATCATTGAAAATAGAAGGAGAGATTAAAACTTCCAGGACAAACAAAAACTGAAAGAATTTGCAAACACCAAACCAGCTCTACAGGAAATATTGAAAGGGGTCCTCTAAGCAAAGAGAGACCCTAAAAGTAGTAGATCAGAAAGGAACAGAGACAGTACACAATAACAGTCACCTTACAGGCAATACAATGGCACTAAATTCATATCTCTCAATAGTTACCCTGAATGTTAAGGGGCTAAATGCCCCAATCAAAAGACACAGGGTATCAGAATGGATAAAAAAACAAAACCCATCTATATGTTGCCTATAAGAAACTCATTTTAAACCCGAAGACACCTCCAGACTTAAAGTGAGGGGGTGGAAAAGAACTTACCATGCTAATGGACATCAGAAGAAAGCAGGAGCGGCAATCCTTATATCAGATCAATTAGATTTTAAGCCAAAGACTATAATAAGAGAAGAGGAAGGACACTATATCATACTCAAAGGATCTGTCCAACAAGAAGATCTAACAATTTTAAATATCTATGCCCCTAACGTGGGAGCAGCCAACTTTATAAACCAATTAATAACAAAATCAAAGAAACACATCCACAATAATACAATAATAGTAGGGGACTTTAACACTCCCCTCACTGAAATGGACAGATCAACCAAGCAAAAGATCAACAAGGAAATAAAGGCCTTAAATGACACACTGGACCAGATGGACATCACAGATATATTCAGAACATTTCATCCCAAAGCAACAGAATACACATTCTTCTCTAGTGCACATGGAACATTCTCCAGAATAGATCACATCCTCGGTCCTAAATCAGGTCTCAACCGGTATCAAAAGATTGGGATCATTCCCTGCATATTTTCAGACCACAATGTTCTGAAGCTAGAACTCAATCACAAGAGGAAATTTGGAAAGAACCCAAAGACATGGAGACTAAACAGCATCCTTCTAAAGAATGAATGGGTCAACCAGGAAATTAAAGAAGAATTGAAAAAATTCATGGAAACAAATGATAATGAAAACAAAACGGTTCAAAATCTGTGGGACACAACAAAGGCAGTCCTGAGAGGAAAATATATAGCGCTACAAGCCTTTCTCAAGAAACAAGAAAGGTCTCAGGTACACAACTTAACCCTACACCTAAAGGAGCTGGAGAAAGAACAAGAAAGAAACCCTAAACCCAGCAGGAGAAGAGAAATCATAAAGGTCAGAGCAGAAATCAATGAAATAGAAACCAAAAAAACAATAGAACAAATCACGAAACGAGGAGCTGGTTCTTTGAAAGAATTAATAAGATTGATAAACCCCTGCCCAGACTTATCAAAAAGAAAAGAGAAAGGACCCAAATAAATAAAATCATGAATGAAAGAGGAGAGATCACAACGAACACCAAAGAAATACAGACAATTATAAGAACATATTATGAGCAACTCTATGCCAACAAATTTGACAATCTGGAAGAAATGGATGCATTCCTAGAGACATATAAACTACCACAACTGAACCAGGAAGAAATAGAAAGCCTGAACAGACCCATAACCAGTAAGGAGATTGAAACAGTCATCCAAAATCTCCAAACAAACAAAAGCCCAGGGCCAGACGGCTTCCCGGGGGAATTCTACCAAAAATTTAAAGAAGAACTAATTCCTATTCTCCTGAAACTGTTCCAAAAAATAGAAATGGAAGGAAAACTTCCAAACTCATTTTATGAGGCCAGCATCACCTTGATCCCAAAACCAGACAAGGATCCCATCAAAAAAGAGAACTACAGACCAATAACCTTGATGAACACAGATGCAAAAATTCTCACCAAAATACTAGCCAATAGGATTCAACAGTACATTAAAAGGGTTATTTACCACGACCAAGTGGGATTCATTCCAGGGCTGCAAGGTTGGTTCAACATCCACAAATCAATCAATGTGATACAACAGATTAATAAAAGAAAGAACCGGAACCATATGATACTCTCCATAGATGCTGAAAAAGCATTTAACAAAGTACAGCATCTCTTCCTGATCAAAACTCTTCAAAGTGTAGGGATAGAGGGCACATACCTCAATATTATCAAAGCCATCTATGAAAAACCCATCGCAAATATCATTCTCAATGGAGAAAAACTGAAAGCTTTTCCGCTAAGGTCAGGAACACGGCAGGGATGTCCGTTATGACCACTGCTATTCAACATAGTACTAGAAGTCCTAACCTCAGCAATCAGACAACAAAGAGAAATTAAAGGCATCTAAATCGGCAAAGAAGAAGTCAATCTATCACTCTTCGCAGACGATATGATACTATATGTGGAAAAGCCAAAAGACTCCACTCCAAAACTGCTAGAACTTGTACAGGAATTCAGTAAAGTGTCAGGATATAAAATCAATGCACAGAAATAAGTTGCATTTCTCTACACCAACAACAAAACAGAAGAAATAGAAATTAAGGAGTCCATCCCATTTACAATTGCACCCAAAACTATAAGATACCTAGGAATAAACTTAACCAAAGAGACTAAGAATCTATACACAGAAAACTATAAAGTACTCATGAAAGAAATTGAGGAAGACACAAAGAAATGGAAAAATGTTCCATGCTCCTGAATTGGAAGAATAAATACTGTGAAAATGTCTATGCTACCTAAAGCAATCTACACATTTAATGCAATTCCTATCAAAGTACCATCCATTTTTTTTTTCAAAGAAATGGAACAAATAATCCTAAAATTTATATGGAACCAGAAAAGACCTCAAATAGCCAAAGGAATATTGAAAAAGAAAGCCAAAGTTGGTGGCATCACAGTTCCGGACTTCAAGCTCTATTACAAAGCTGTCATCATCAAGACAGCATGGTACTGGCACAAAAACAGACACATAGATCAATGGAACAGAATAGAGAGCCCAGAAATAAACCCTCAACGCTATGGTCAATTAATCTTCGACAAAGCAGGAAAGAATGTCCAGTGGAAAAAAGACAGCCTCTTCAATAAATGGTGTTGGGAAAATTGGACAGCCACATGCAGAAAAATGAAATTGGATCATTTCCTTACACCACACACAAAAATAGACTCAAAATGGATGAAGGACCTCAATGTGAGAAAGGAATCCATCAACATCCTTGAGGAGAACACAGGCAGCAACCTCTTCGACCTCAGCTGCAGCAACATCTTCCTAGGAACATTGCCAAAGGAAAGGGAAGCAAGGGCAAAAATGAACTATTGGGATTTTATCAAGATCAAAAGCTTTTGCACAGCAAAGGAAACAGTGAACAAAACCAAAAGACAACTGACAGAATGGGAGAAGATATGTGCAAACGACATATCAGATAAAGGGCTAGTGTCCAGAATCTATAAAGAACTTAGCAAACTCAACACCCAAAGAACAAATAATCCAATCAAGAAATGGGCAGAAGACATGAACAGACATTTCTGCAAAGAAGACATCCAGATGGCCAACAGACACATGAAAAAGTGCTCCACATCACTCGGCATCAGGGAAATACAAATCAAAACCACAATGAGATACCACCTCACACCAGTCAGAATGGCTAAAATTAACAAGTCTGGAAATGACAGATGCTGGCGAGGATGCGGAGAAAGGGGAACCCTCCTACACTGTTGGTGGGAATGCAAGCTGGTGCAACCACTCTGGAAAACAGCATGGAGGTTCCTCAAAATGTTGAAAATAGAACTACCCTATGACCCAGCAATTGTACTGCTGGGTATTTACCCTAAAGAGACAAACGTAGTGATGCGAAGGGGCCTGTGCACCCCAATGTTTATAGCAGCAATGTCTATAATAGCCAAAGTATGGAAAGAACCTAGATGTCCATCAACAGACAAATGGATTAAGAAGATGTGGTATATATACATAGTGGAACACTATGTGGCATTTAAAAGAAATGAAATCTTGCCATCTGCAACGACGTGGATGGAACTAGAGGGTATCATGCTTAGCGAAATAAGTCAATCAGAGAAAGACAACTATCATATGATCTCCCTGATATGAGGAAGTAGAGATGCAACATGGGGGGTTAAGGTGGTCGAGAAGAATAAATGAAACAAGATGGGAATGGGAGGGATACAAACCATAAGTGACTCTTAATCTCACAAAACAAACTGAAGGTTGCTGGGGGGAGGGGCGTTGGGAGATGGGGATGGGGTTGTGGACATTGGGGAGGGTATGTGCTATAGTGAGTGCTGTGAAGTTTGTAAACCTGGCGATTCACAGACCTGTATGAGAGTATATTATGTGTCTATAAAAAATTAAAAAATAAATAAATTAATTTAAAAAATAAAAATAAAAATAAATTACAGTAAATGTAAAACAACACAAAACAAAAACTAGTGATGTACTATATGGTGACTAACATAATACATTAAAAAATAAATAAATTTCAGTTTTGATTTCTACTTAGCCTGAGAGCTATTGAAAAATATATTATTTTTTAAAAAGATTTATTTATTTATTTTAGAGAGAGTGAGAGAGAGATAGAGAGAGCACGTGAGTAGAGGAAAGGGCAGAGGGAGAGGGAGAAAAGCAGACCCCCCACTGTGGAGAGCCCAACATGCGGATCCATCCTAGGACCCTGAGATCATGACCTAAGCCAAAATCAAGAGTTAGATGCTCAGCTGACAGGTATGCAGGTGCCCCTGAGAAATATATTTAAAAATCTTAGAGTTAATAGATTTTTTTGGAGGTCTAACCTTTTGAAGTCCATATTAACTTCTACTGCATCATGGCTAATGATTTTTGTTCATATGATTTCTGTTTTAGGTAATTATTTGACATTATTTTTTGGCTTTATACATGTCCAAATTTTGTGACTATATATATATATGTATGTGTATATATATATATATATATATATATATATATTCAAAAATGATGTATGTTCACTACTTATATGGGATAAAATCTAATATATGTATTTTTCAGTATGTGTATTGAAATATTTTATATCTATCATCTATCATCTATCACCTACCTATCAACTATATATCTATCTGATTTAGAAGCCAATATCTACTGACTCAGTGATGGCCTGGCCATGGGATGAGGAAGGAGAGGGACAATTATAGATGTTCTTAGGTTTTGGCTTGTGTGATTGAATTGATGGAGTCTCCACTGGGATGGGGACACTGGAGAAGAACCTAGCTGGTATGAGGAACAAGATGACATCAGCTGGACCTGCCAAGTTTGCTGTACTTTTGTAATACCAAAGAAGAGAGTTCAAGGTAGGGTAGGATGAAAGTTGGTTTGGAGGTCACAGATGACATTAGTACTGGGCATATAAATGGATGAGTTTCTGGCATATAGATGGTGTCTGTGATTGGTGTTGATCAAGGCAAGGCATCTAGAAGGAGAAGTGGGGGGAACAGGATGACATCTTGAATAGTTCAGACCTCTGTAGTCAGGGCCCAGGGAGTGAGTATAGAGGAGGCTGAGAAGCAGCTTGGGAAATGGGAGGTATAGAAAGACAGATTTCAGAAAATGGCACAGAATCCAGGAAGAAGATGGTTCAAGAACAAACACTGCTAAGAGTCAACTGCATTTTTTTTGCACTTTTTTTTTTTTTTTTTTTTTTTGTGTGTGTGTGTCATTTTGATTGAATTCTTAGAGACTAATATTGTTGAATTGCTGATTCCTTTCTGTAGCTGGGATTTTTCTTACTATAATTCAAACTATCTCATATAAAATAAAGAAGATTTTTGAGAAAGCCCCCTGGGGGTGCTTTTTATTAAATTTTCTAGCCACTGAAGTGAGTACTAGAAATTTAAAGTTATGCTAATAAAAGTTTGTGTGGTTGTGGGGGGGAAAGGGAGGCTATGTCTCCACAAGACTCTCAGAATCATTCTACCAATCAGTGATTTTAGTGCTCACCATGTACCTTTAAACATGATTTTCCCTGTTAATGATTGCATGTGTCTGGGATCTGAACAGGAAGCTCTGCATGAGGACTGATGGTTGCTCACTAGTGTTAAGCAAGATGAAATGGTGGCAGACACTCTCTTAAGGTCTTGTTTAGCATTTTAATCAGCTTCACCTTGGGTGGCAAATGCAGTTTGCATAATTCTGAATACAGGGTTGTGGTGGAAAGGAGGGCAGTAGAAGGAAAAAAAAACCCACAAGAAAATTGATTTCCTTTTAGAAAATGCAAAAATAGCTGGTGGAATGAACTGCAAAACATAAAATTATATTGTTTAAGCCAGAACTTAAAAGGACTTGAGAGAACTATCATTTGTCCCACTTCCCTCATTACACATGGGGAAATCCAAAGAACCAGGGAGATGATGTGCTGGGACAAGATCATCCAGTGTCCTTGAGGAAAGCCCACCTGAGACTCAGCCTATCACCACCCTGCACAACACACTACCCCCAGCTCTGCAGCCTGTGTGGCTCACCATCTGACCTGTTCTGTGTTCTGAGAGTACTTTTCCTTAGTTTTACCATTAAGTTCTCTGTGCTCACCTGTTGCTCTGGAATGACCTTGATCACAGGCCTCACCCTCTTCTGCCCCTTAAAGCAGGCATGCCCATGTCTGACTCAGTGTGCCTCATAAGCATTGTTCCTGTGCCTACAGTTCTGCCTACACAAACAGGATTGCCTCCCTGCTTTGATGCCATACCTGCTGCATGTTTCTGGTTGAGTTCTCAGGGACCCAGAATTTGACTTGTACTAGCAACTTGCAAGAGAAGCTGGCCTTGTACCACCAACCTTTGGAGCACATAATGCACAATGGCTGTTGCTTTAGCTATACCTTTTAAATCTTCCACAAATGTATTCTGTGGCTATGCTACTCTGGAACTACACAGGGTCAGTGATCTGGGAAATGTGGTTCCAGCTTAAATAGACGTGATTCAAGCTGTCACAGGAACCCTAGGTAAAGAAAACAGTATCTTAGGAAAGAGGATGAATTTGTTTTTGGATTGTTGTGATCAGGATGCCTCTAAGACCTGCTAGGAAGACAACCAGTAGGCAGACAATAGTTTCAGAGATCAGGAATATATTTCGGAGATGTTAGCATAAAAGTTGAGGTCATCAAAAGATTAAAGTTGTTTTAGTCAAGAAGGACCCTGGAAAATCCAGATAATTCTATATCTATTAGTCAGCTTCACTGAATAACAAACAAACCCACATTCTCAGTGCCTTGCAACCATACTTACTTTGCTTATGTTATATGTTAGTGTTGATGGTGGTTGTTGCTGTTTGACTCTGTTCAGCATTGCTCCCAATGTCTTCTTCTTCTAGGTCATGACTGTGGGGCAGCTACCATGGGGGCAGGGGTCATGTCCTTTCTTGTGTCAGGGAAGAGCAAGAAGGTGGGATACAATTGTTTCTCAAGCTCAGACTTGGACATGGTCTGTATAATGGGCACTTACCCTCCATTTGCCAAAGCAGGTGCTGTGGACATGACAATTTACATTATTGCATTAGTATGATGCAAAATAGAGGTTTCCTGTGAGGAAACCTCTCTAGGCATTAAGAATGATTACTTAACCGAATAGGAGTTGTAAATAATTGATTTCTCCCCCAGACAATAATTTCCAAGGGAATCCTTCCATTTTCTTATTATGGGTATATTAGATGAGGAGCTGAATAAAGATGCTGACTTATTCAAGGATATCTTCAGCACTGCATAGAAAGAACCATGCACATTCATAACATGGTCACACATGTGTTTGTAGACCATACAACCAGTGCATAACATTAAATAAATTGTTCCTACAAAGTGCAGACCTAGACAATCTCATGTGCAGGAGAGGAAGGGAAAGTCTCTGCAGAGAGTGGTAGAGAAATGGTCAGAATTCAGAAGGTCTAATTCCGGGCCACTAATCCTATGTTCATTGCGAGTTGCTGGGAGTGGTTGAGGGAGAATCTGTGTGGTGAATTTGGGGGTTGACAAACTTCTGTAAAGGGCCAGAGAGTACACTTTAGGATTTTTGGGTTACATTATCTCTGTCCCAGGTAGTGCCTATTGGAGAATATCATGGGATGGACATGATTTCTGATTGACCTGAGAGCTAGACCAGGACTCTCAGAGACTTCTCACTCTCCTCTGTCCTTGGAACATGGGTTGTATTTGCCTTTCCTGATCCCAGAGGCTGCTCCAAGGACACAGCCTTAAGGTAATGATGTACTATTGAGAACACCTATATGGTATACTGGTCTGAATCCAGGTAAATCACTTTGTAAACTTTTAAGATTTGGTGAGTGTGGGCAGGAATCCATTAATTTTGCTGCCATCCAAGAAAAAACTTGTAAGTAACTTCCCTTTGCTTATTAAAACTGCCACCTACCAAGTTTGATTGGTAGTGAGAGTGGAGAGTGGACCTCAGAGAGCCCTGAATAACCTCACAGTTGCCATGGGTCTAGTTAACCATCACACAGTGGGAGGAGCTGCAGCTGCCACAGCCAGCCCTAGTCACTATCACTGCAACCATGAGCAGCAAGGCTGAGACCCAGCAGCCACCCACCACTCCAACCTCAGTGCTGCTGACACCACCAGCAGCTCCATAGAGAGTGGTGGCCTGGGTGGCCTCACATTTTTGGCACCTGGAGGCTGGGACAAGAAGTTCTTTGCAACGAAGATTTTGAGAACAGTAAAATGGTTCAGTGTAAGAAATGGATATGGTTTTATCAATAGAAATGACACCAAGGAGGATGTATTTGTACACCATACTGCCAAATAGAAGAGTAACCCCAGGAAGTACCTTTGCAGTGCAGGAGATGGAGAAACTGTGGAGTTTGATGTCCTTGAAAGAGAAAATGGTGCAGAGGCAGCAATGTGACAGGCCCTGGTAAAGTTCCAGTGCAAGACAGTAAGTATGCAGCGGACCTTAACCATTATAGATGCTATCCACATCTCAGGGGTCCTCCATGCAATTCCCAGCAGAATTACCACAAAAGTAAGAGTGGGGTTGGAAAGTGCTCTTGAAAGCCAGGCCCAAAAGCGCTAGCCCTACTGCAGGTGATGGTTCCCTCCTTACTATATGCAGAGACCCTATGGGCATCAACCACAATATTACAATACTCCTGAGCAGGGAGAAGTGATGGAAGGTGCTGACAACCAGGGTGCAGAACAAGGTAGATCATTGAGACAGAATATGTATTAGGGTTATAGGCCACAATTCCATAGGGGTCCTCCTCACCAAAGACAGCATAGAGAGAATAGCTATGAGGAAGATAAGGAAAAATCAAGATGAGACCCAAGAAAATCAAGATGAGGTCGGTACAACTGCAACTTCAATTACCGAGGCAGATGCCCAGACACCCCTAAACCACAAGATGGAAAAGAGACAAAAGCAGCCTATCCACTAGCTGAGAATTCATCCACTCTGGAGGCTGAGCAGGGCGGGGCTGAGTAAATGCCGGCTTACCATCTCTGCCATCATCCGGTTTAGTCATCCAACACAAAGAAATGAAGATGAAATTCCAGCAATAAGAAATGAACAAAAGATTGAAGCTGAACACCTTAAGTGCTCGCTTTTTGTCCATTGACCAGATAAACATAACTGTCTGCATTATCTGTGCAGCATGGGATTTTTATTATTTTTACCTAAAGAGGTCTCTTTTTGGTAATGACAAACGCGTTTGTTTGTTTGTTCATTTGCTTTAAAGCTTGGTTTTTCTCAGTACACATTTAAAGGTTTTTAGTTGTCTCATGTCTGGTCAAGTTGAGATTTTTAAGAAACTCATTTTTAATTTGTAATGAATATTTACAACTTGATTTTTAAAAATAAAAATGTCAACAAACA
Organism: Lontra canadensis; assembly: GCF_010015895.1. Lineage (NCBI taxonomy): Eukaryota > Metazoa > Chordata > Mammalia > Carnivora > Mustelidae > Lontra > Lontra canadensis. Next base: position 2,953,571 of record NW_022631130.1, on the reverse strand, counting down.
GAAAGCATCCATTAATAGAAGTCTTAAAACAAACAAGCAAGTAAGAAAAACCCTGCCATCTATCAGCTTGGAGTAGCCTGTCTCTTTCTTTGGTCTCCCCCTGCCCTCTGAGTACAGGAATCAGTTTCAGATTATACCAGGAGGCTCCTGAGAGCATTTCAAACCAATAGTGCCATATTTATTTTGCTGTTGTAGCCCAAAGCAGCCATAAATGATACATAAATGAGTAGTTATGACCAGTTTCAACAAAAATTTATTTATAAAATATATATAAAATTATAAAAAATATAAAATTATAAAACAATATATAAAACAAGTGGTGGGCTGGATTTAGTTTGCTGACCCTTGTTCTAGATCTATGAGAGAGGTGACAGGAGGGGCCTGGAGGGGTAGAAATTAGATGAGGATACCAGCTTGGAGACTAGAGATGGTCCAGGGGCAGGAAGGTGATAAAGGCTTAGCACGTATGGAGGACTGGAGCCACACCTGAACTCAGTGGATGCCTTGAGACCTATAGATACTGTCCTGCACTCCAGAAAGCTTTGTTTCTGGGTGGCATGAGGGAAAGGCCGGGTGCAGCCCAGCTTTGCCACGGCCTAACTACATGCAGCATTCTGTCCCAGGAAAATTTTGCTGAAAACCTGGATCTGGGGCTAGAGTCCCTGACCTTCTGGGATAAGCTGATAAATTCTCTGGGCCTGGCATCCTGTCTCTTGTCATCCTCCCCTCAGCGTGTCTGCAGAAAGCTTGCCTCGAACAGAGCATTCTAGGTGAAGGCTTTCAAAATCCAGGCCACCCTGGTGACTTTCCTTTGGGTGTCACCCCCCTCCCAGGACAGTCAGAGCCTGGAAGCAGGGAAGGAGGGCAGGAAGCTGGCATTCGAGCCAAATCCAGAGGTGAGGCAACCTAAGAACATGGGGCCAGGGTAGGTCAGAGGCCCAGTAGGCAGCTTCTCAAGGTGGCCAGAGAAGCAAAGCTGTGTGAAGCCTGGATAGCTTTGCAGGAAGGGGGAGGCACAGCCTGGATGCATCTTCCTATAGGGCTAGTCCAGGGTGGTTGCCCCCCATGTGCCCCACCCCATGGAGTTAGCATATCCCAATGGGTACCTGGGAACAGCTACTCCCAGCTGTGTTGAACTCTTCAGACCTTCACAGGGACCCATCCCTGTGGAGGACTGGGTGACATCCTGATAACTTGAAATCTTCAGGCAAGTGACCTAAAGACACCAGATTAGAGCCACATGGATAAGTGGAAATAGATTCTCTATCAAGATGTGGGCTTTCTAGCAGCTGTTCTCCTGTCACTTCATGAAAAGCCACCCCTCTCCTTACTGGTGGAAGAGCTTTGCTTCCTAGCATGCATGGGTCCCTTTAGATTTCCCTCCTCCCTTGGCCTGCAGTTCTTTGGTTGCCTTTAAGGGGAGATGGACCTCCATGCTCAAAATCCAAGAAGCACAGAGAAATCTCATTAATTTAACAAAAGCTGGCCATTGCCAAGGCATATCATAGACAAAGTCACAAAATACACAGACAAGGAAAGAATCCTGAAAGCAGCAAGAGGCAAAAAAAAGATCCTTAAACTACAGGGGAAGACAAACCAGTTTCACAGCAGATAGGTCTACAGAAACATGGCAAGCCAGAAGAGAATGGCAGGATATATTCAGCATGGTAAATGGGAAAAAATATGCAACCAAGAATACTTTATACAGCAAGGCTTTCTTTCAGAATAGAAGGAGAGATTAAGAGTTTCTCAGACAAACAAAAACTAAAAGAGTTCATGCCCTCTAAACCAGCCCTGCAGGAAATAGTAAGGGGGACTCTTTGAGTGGGGGAAAATAGACCCCAATGCAACAGAGATTGGAAAGGACCAGAAAACATTACCAGAAACACCAACTCTACAGGTAACACAAGGGCACTAAATTTATACTTTTCAGTAATAACTCTGAATATGAATGGACTAAATGCTCCAACCAAAAGATATTGGGTATCAGAATGGAAAACAACAAAACAAAACAAAACAAGAAGATCCATCTATATGCTGCCTACAAGAGACTCATTTTGGACCTAAAGACACCTGAAGATTGAAAGTGACTGGATGAAGCATCATCTGTCGGGTGAATGGTTGTGGAAAGAAAGCCTACTTATATCAGACAAACTACATTTTAAAATGAAGACAGTATTAAGACGTGAAGAAGAGCATTATATCATAATTAAGGGGTCTATCCACCAAGAAGATCTAACAATTGTAAATACTTATGCCCCCAACTTGGGAGTACCCAATATGTATAAATCAATTAACAACAAACATAAAGAAACTCATTGATAATAATACAATAATTTTAGGGGACTTTAACACTCCACCAATAGCAATGGATAGATCATCTAAGCAGAAAATCAACAAGGAAACAATGGCTTTGAATGACACACTAGACTGGATGAGTTTGACAGATATATTCAGAACAGTTCTTCCTAAAGCAGCAGAATACACATTCTATCCTAGTGCACACAGAACATTCTCCAGAATAGGTCACATACTGGGTCACAAATCAGTCCACAATAAGCACAAAAAAGATGGATATCATGCCATGAATATTTTCAGACCACAATATATGCAACCTAAATTCAACTACAAGAAAAAGATTTGGAGAGACCAGAAATATATGGAGTTTAAAGAACATCCAACAAAGAAGGAATGGGTTAACCAGGAAATTAAAGAAAAAATTAAAAAGTTGTTGGAAGCAATGAAAATGAAAACATGACAGTCTAAAACTTTTGAAATTCACCAAAGGATCCAACCCTAAGAGGAAATTATATATATCCAGAACCAATAGTCTCAAATACACAACCTAACCTTACACCTAAACGACCAAGAAAAGGAATAGCCAATAAAGCCTGAAGCCAGCAGAAAAAGGGAAATAAGAAGTAGAGCAGAGAGAGACAAGATGGTGGGGAAGTAGGGGGAGGCACCATTTCAACCTGTACCCTAAAGTGAGCTGATTACCTTCCAAAGAACTCCAATCACCCATGAAATCAGCCTGAGACAGAATTATACACGTCTGGATTTCTACAGGGGCAGAAGATGCCAGTGGGCAGGTAAAGTGGAGTGGGAAAGTCGGACTGATATTGGAAGATAAACAAAAGGGGGAGGGAGCCACCAGTGGTGACCGATTGGAAAGTAATACCACAATACGAGAGTGCCCAGCATCTGAGGACCAGCATTAACTTGGAGACTGGTTGAAAGCACTCAAAGGAGCAAAGGATCATGGGGGGGGGGTTGTGCGAATCGGGGTGGCTAGGGACAGAGGCTTAATTTCTGGGACCCAGGACAGCCTCCCCTGGTGCTGAGCCAGAAAGTGTGGCAGAGAAACCAGGTCTTGGTCCCTGAGCCACCAGCGCACCTGAGAATGCATGGGGTCTGGCTCCTGTGAGAGGCTGGGAACCTCGCCAGATGGCAGAACACGGAGCCATGGTAACAGAGCCTGAGAAGTGTGCACCCCTTGCCCTTCCCTGAGAGAGGTGCCTGAAGGCCCATCCTGGCGATCTTAGACCCGCGCCATTCCACCAGAGCCTGAGACGTGTGTGCGACCCTCACCCTCCCCTGAGAGAGGTGCGCGCAAGCCCAGCGCTCTTAGACCCGGAAAGACCAGGCACTCCCAGCCCAGGCCAGTGGGAAAATCTCAGTGTACAATCACTGCTTGGAACCTCTCTGGTGGTCTGGAGCTGCCCAGACAGCCACTGCTGCTGAGGTTTTGGGTACAAGGAGGAGATGCTGCATCCCCAGAGACCATGACTCAGAACCTGCTCTGCCAGCAGCCAAGGGGGAATTTATTTGGGCTCTGCAGCCAGACTGAGGCTTCTCTCTGAGAGGGAGGTCAGGGTGCAGTTTGCTTTCCTCTACAAAAATCTACAAAAACCATCAAAAGCAGTCAAGGTGAGAGAGAAACAAAAAGTGAACAAACATAAAAACCTCCAGAGAACAAAAGCCTGAAAAAACCAGTTTCCTCAGAGCCCACCCCCTAGAGGGGGGCAGGAGGACTTAACTCAGGGAACATCATATACTGAAAACCTATGTGGTAAGCCCCTTCCCCAGAAAACCAACCAGGAAAGAAAAAAAAAAAAAAGACGATGAAAGAACAACCACCACTACTTCATAGGACAACTTTTATTTTTAACTCGTTCCCACTATTTTGGTTCAAAATTTTTTTATATAGATAACTTTTTAACCTATTTACCTTCACAGTGAGATGTCCAGTACATCAAATTCCATAATAACTTTCTAACCTGAACTTTTGGATACATACACCTGTGTTTTTCTTTTGCATTTCTATTTTCATTTTTTAAAAAAAATTAGTTTAGTTTAGTCTAGTTTATTCCTTTTTTATTTTTATTTTCTAATATTCATAAAGAGTTAAACTTCAAGGTAACCCCCTTTCCCCAATCAATGCTACCCCTATAGGTAAACCAATTTTTAATCCCCCTTTATCTTAGGAAAGTTGAGTCCTTTAACAAAGATATCAAGATACATCCAGGAAGAATAAAAACAAACTTCCTCGCCCACACTGAGAAATTATTACCACTCTCCCATCTTTTTCTTCCACCAGTGTTTCTGTGCTTTTGTGTTTGTCCTGATAGTATATAAATCTTATACTTGGGGTTCTTTTTGATGAGGTTCTTCCTTTTTTTGCTTATATATATATATGTATATATATGTATATTTTTTTCTTGTCATATACTTTTATCAGTCTTTTTGTTTGTCTGTTTTAGTTTGTATACTTCATAAATCTTACCTTGGGGCCCATTGGGGCTGAATCTTCTCTATTATCTTCCCTTTTTTTCCTGTCTCTCTCTCTTTTTCTTTTATTTTTCTGTCATTTGGGTGGGGAATCCTGATTGCTCAGAAGCGTTCGAGGGTGCACCTTGACTGCACCACGGTTGATACATCCAGCTACATCCGTTCAGTCTTCTCTCACCAAAAGGACTAGGAGGAGGAATGCCCAACATAAGAAAAATACAGAAGATGGGCCTTCTGCAACAGAGCTAAAAGCTATCAACATAGACAATATGTCAGAAAGAGAATTCAAGCTAACAATTATCCAGGCAATAGCTAGGTTGGAGAAAGCCATGGATGACCAAACAGAATTGATTAGGGCAAAACTGAAAGCGACCAGAGATGATGTTCACAATGTCAGGGCAGAGCTGAAAGCTACCAGGGATGAGGTTCACAATGCTCTCAATGAGTTCCAATCTAATCTAAATTCTCTCAAAGCTAGGGTAACTGAGACAGATGATAGAATTAGTGATTTGGAGGACAAACAGATAGAGAAAAAGGATCAGGAGGAAGCCTGGAACAAACAGCTTAGAAGCCATGAAAACAGAATCAGGGAAATAAATGATGCCATGAAACGTTCCAATGTGAGAATTATTGGAATCTCTGAAGGGGAGGAGAAAGAAAGAAGTCTAGAAGATATAGTGGAACAAGTTCTTCTGGAAAATTTTCCCAATCTAGCAAATGGAACCAGCGTTCATGTACCAGAGGCTGAGCAGTCTCCACCCAAGATTAGAGATTCCAGAAAAACATCAAGGTACCTGAGAGTCAAATTGAGGATTCATAATTGTAGATATAATCTCTTGAAAGCTGCTAGGATGAAGTGGCTCCTTACTTAGAGAGGAAAGCCCACCAGAATAATGTCAGATCTGTCCACGGAGACCTGGCAAGCCATAAAGTGCTGGCAAGATATATTCAGGGCACTAAATGAGAAAAACATGCAGCCAAGAATACTTTATCCAGAAAGACTGACATTCAAAATGGATGGAGAGATAAAGAGTTTCCAAGACGGCAAGGCTTAAAAGACTATGCAACCACCAAGCCGACACTGCAGAAAATATTAAGGGGGGCTCTATAAAGGAGGAAAAATACTAAGAATAGCATTGAACAGAAATATAGAGACAATCTTCAGAAAGAAAGCCTTCAAAGTTACTATGATGTCAATAAAAATTTATCTAACAATAATCATTCTCAATGTGAATGGCATAAATGCACCCATAAAATGACACAGGGTTGCAGATTGGATAAAACGACAGGACCCATCCATATGTCGTCTACAAAAGACCCATTTTGAACCTAAAGATAGACCCAGACTGAAAGGGAAGGGATGGAGAAGCATCTTTCATGCCAATGGGCCTCAAAAGAAAGCCAGGGTAGCGATTCTCATATCAGATAAATTGGATTTTAAACTAAAGACTGTAGTCAGAGATACAGAAGGACACTAAATAATTCATAAAGGGACTATCCACCAAGATGATCTAACAATTGTAAATATCTATGCCCCCAATATGGGAGCAGGCAATTACATAAGAAAACTGTTAATCAAGATAAAGAGTCATATTGATATGAATACCTTAATAGTAGATCTTAACACGCATCTCTGAGAAGTAAACAGATCATCGAAGCAGAAAATCAATAAAGAAATAAGAGCATTGAATGACACATTGAACCAGATGGACCTTATAGATTTATACAGAACATTCCACCCTAAAACAACAGAATACTCATTCTTCTCCAGTGCACATGGAAACTTCTCAAGAATAGACCACATACTGGGTCACAAATCAGGACTCAACTGATACCAAAAGACTGAGATTATCCCCTGCATACTCTCAGATCACAATGCTTTGAAACTGGAGCTCAATCACAAGGAAAAGTTCAGAAGGAACTCAAACACCTGGAAGCTAAAGACCACCTTGCTTAAGAATGCTTGGATCAACCAGGAGATCAAAGAAGAACTGAAACAATTCATGGAAACCAATGAGAATGAAGACATTTTGGTCCAAAACCTATGGGATACAGCAAAGGCCGTCCTAAGGGGGAAATACATAGCCATCCAAGCCTCCCTCAAAAAAATTGAAATATCCAAAACACACCAGCTGTCTCTACACCTTAAAGAACTGGAGAATCAACAACAAATCAAACCAACTCCACACATAAGAAGGGAAATAATCAAGATTAGAGCAGAGATCAATGAGGTAGAAACCAGAGATACAGTAGAACATATCAATGAAACTAGAAGCTGGTTTTTTGAAAGAATCAATAAGATCGATAAACCATTGGCCACACTAATCCAAAAGAAAAGAGAGAAAGCCCAAATTAATAAAATTATGAATGAAAAGAGGGAGATCACAACTAACATCAAGGAAATAGAAACAATCATCAGAAGTTATTATCAGCAGTTATATGCCAATAAGCTAAGCAACCTAGATGAAATGGATGCATTCCTGGAAAACTATAAGCTCCCAAAATTGAACAAGGAAGAAATTGACAACCTGAATAGACCCATATCTAGTAATGAGATTGAAGCAGTGATCAAAAACCTCCCAAAAAACAAGAGCCCAGGACCTGATGGATTCCCTGGGGAATTCTACCAAACTTTCAAAGAAGAAATAACACCTATTCTCCTGAAGCTGTTTCAAAAAATTGAAGCAGAAGGAAAATTTCCCAACTCCTTTTATGAAGCCAGCATTACCCTGATCCCCAAACCAGGCAAACACCCTACCAAAAAGGAGAATTTCAGACCAATATCACTGATGAATATGGATGCTAAGATTCTCAACAAGATCCTAGCAAACATGATCCAACAGCACATTAAAAAGACTATCCACCATGACCAGGTGGGATTCATCCCTGGGTTACAAGGATGGTTCAACATTTGCAAATCAATCAATGTGATAGAACAAATCAATATGAGAAGAGAGAAGAACCACATGGTCCTCTCAATTGATGCAGAAAAAGCATTTGACACAATCCAGCATCCATTCCTGATTAAAACGCTTCAAAGTATAGGAAGAGGAAACATTCCTGAACTTCATCAAATATATCTATGAAAGACCCACAGCAAATATCATCCTCAATGGGAAAAAGCTTGCAGCCTTCTCGTTGAGATCAGGAACACGACAAGGATGCCCACTCTCACCACACTTGCTCAACATAGTATTAGAAGTCCTAGCAACAGCAATCAGACAACAAAGAGAAATAAAAGGTATCCAAATTGGAAATGAAGAAGTCAAACTCTCTCTCTTCACAGATGACATGATTCTTTATATGGAAAACCCTAAAGACTCCACCCCCAAAACTACTAGAACTCATACAACAATTCACCACGTGGCAGGAAACAAAGTCAATGTACAGAAATCAGTGGCTTTCTTACACACTAACAATGAAAATACAGAAAAGGAAATTAAAGAATTGGCTCCATTTACTATAGCACCAAGAACCATAAGATATCTGAGAATAATCCTAACCAAAGAGGTAAAGGAACTGTACCCGAGGAACTACAGAACACTCATGAAAGAAATTGAAGACACAAAAAGACGGAAGACCATTCCATGCTCTTGGATCGGAAGAATAAACATTGTTAAAATGTCTATGCTGCCTAGAGCAATCTATACTTTTAATGCCATTCCAATCAAAATTCCACAGGTATTTTTCAAAGAGCTGGAGCAAGTAATCCAAAAATTTGTATGGAATCAGAAGAGACCCCGAATCTCTAAGGAAATGTTGAAAAACAAAATTAAAACTGGTGGCATCACGTTACCTGATTTCAAGCTTTACTTCAAAGCTGTGATCACCAAGACAGCATGGTACTGGCATAAAAACAGACACATAGACCAGTGGAACAGAGTAGAGAGCCCAGATATGGACCTTCAACTTATGGTCAAATAATCTTCAACAAAACAGGAAAAAAATATACACTGGGAAAAAGACAGTCTCTTCAATAAATGGTGCTGTGAAAACTGGACAGCTATATGTAGAAGAATGAAGCTCGACTATTTTCTTACACTGCACACAAAGATAAACTTGATATAGATAAAAGACCTCAATGTGAGACAGGAATCCATCAGATTCCTAGAGGAGAACATAGGCAGTAATCTCTTCGATATCAGCCACAGCAACTTCTTTCAAAATATGTCTCCAAAGGCAAAGGAAACAAAAGTGAAAATGAATTTTTGGGACTTCATCAAGATCAAAATCTTCTGCACAGCAAAGGAAATCATCAACAAAACAAAAAGGCAACCCACGGAATGGGAGAAGATATTTTCAAATGACAGTACAGACAAAAGGTTGATATCCAGGATCTATAAAGAACTCCTCAAATTCAACACACACAAAACAGACAATCATATCAAAAAATGGGCAGAAGACATGAACAGACACTTCTCCATTGAAGACATACAAATGGTTATCAGACACATGAACAAATGTTCATCATCACTAGCCATCAGGGAGATTCAAATTAAAACCTCATTGAGATATCACCTTACACCAGTTAGAACGGCCAAAATTAGCAAGACAGGAAACAACATGTCTAGGAGGGAATGTGGAGAAAGGGGAACCCTTTTACGCTGTTGGTGGGAATGCAAGTTGGTGCAGCCACTTTGGAGAACAGTGTGGAGATTGCTCAAGAAATTAAAAATAGAGCTTCCCGGGGTGCCTGGGTGGCCCATTGGGTTAAGCCTCTGCCTTCAGCTCAGGTCATGATCACAGAGTCCTGTGATTGAGCTCCATATCAGGCTCCCTGCTCAGCAGGGAGCCTGCTTCCCCCATCTCTCTCTGCCTGCCTCTCTGCCCACTTGTGATCTCTTTCTCTCTGTCGAACAAATAAATAAAATCTTAAAAAAAAAAATAGAGCTTCCCTATGACCCTGCCATTGCACTAGTGGGTATTTACCCTAACGATAGAGATGTAGTGAAAAGAAGGGCCATCTGTACCCCAATGTTTATTGCAGCAATGGCCACAGTCACCAAACTGGAAAGAACCAAGATGCCCTTCAATGGATGAATGGATAAGGAAGATGTGGTCCATATTCACTATGGAGTATTATGCTTCCATCAGAAAAGATGAATACCCAATTTTTTAGCAACATGGACGGGACTGGAAGAGATTATGCTGAGTGAAATAAGTCAAGCAGAGAGAGTCAATTATCATATGGTTTCACTTATTTGTGGAGCATAACAAATAGCATGGAGGACAAGTGGAGATGGAGAGGAGAAGGGAGTTGAGGGAAATTGGAGGGGGCAGTGAACCATGAGAGACTATGGACTCTGAAAAACAATCTGAGGGTTTTGAAGGGGCAGGGGATGGGAGGTTGGGGAAACCAGGCGGTGGGTATTAGAAAGGACATGGATTGCATGGAGCACTGGGTTTGGTGTAAAAACAATGAATATTGTTACGCTGAAAAGAAATAAAAAATTAAAAAAAAAGAGCATAAGAGAAATTTTTTGGGTGGTGGATATGTTCTATGTCTTGATTGTGGTCATGGTTATATACTGTATGCATGGTCAGAATCAGAACTTTACACTAAAAAAGAGTTATTTTTATTAACTATGAAATATACTTCAATAAACATGATTTTTAAAAATAAAAAAAAGAAGTAGAGTAGAAATAATATAAAAACAAACAAACAAATATAAATAGTATAACAGATAAGTGAAACTAAGAGCTGGTTCTTTGAAAGAATTAATAAAATTGATATTGAATTGAATCCCCTAGCCAGACTTATAAAAAAAATAAAAGAGACAGAGAGAGAGAGAGAGAGAAAGGAATCAAGTTAATAAAATCATGAAAGAAAGGGGAAAGATCACAATCAACACCATTGAAATACAAACAGTTGAAAGAATATTATGAATAATTATCTGCCAACAAGTTGGGTAATCTGGAAGAAAAGGACAAATAACTAGAAACGCACAATCATCAATACTTAAATGGGAAGAAATAGAAAATCTGAGCCGAGCCATAACCAGTGAAGATACTGAATGAGTAATCAAAAAATCTCTCAACAAATCCAGAGCCAGATGGCTTCCCAGGGGGATTCTACCAGCTATTTAAAGAAGAGTTAATACCTATTCTTCTCAAAATGTTCCAAAAAATAGAAATGGAAGGAAAACTTCCAAACTCCTTCTACAAGGCCACCATTATCTTGATTCCAAAACCAGATAAAGATCCCACTCAAAAGAAGACTTATAGGCCAAGATCCCTGATGAAAATGGATACAACAATTCTAAATAAGATACTGGCAAATCAAGTCTAACAGTACATTAAAAGAATGACTCACCATAATCAAGTGGGATTTATTTCTGGGCTTCAGGGGTGCTTTGATATTTACAAATCAATTAACATGACATATCAAAAAGGTATTTGACAAAATATAGCATCAATTCTTGATAAGAAGTCTTAATAAAGTCAGGAGAGATGAGACATACCCCAACATCATAAATGCCATATATGAAAGACCCACAGTAATGTCATCATCAATGGGGAAAAACTCTCAGTTTTTCCAGAGAAAAATTGAGAGTTTTTCCCCTATGATCAGAAACAAGATGAAGATGTCTACTCTCACCATTACTATATAAAATAGTAATAGAATTCTTAGCCTTAGCAATCAGGTAATAAAAAGAAATAAAATGTATCCAGATCAGCAAGGAAGAAGTCAAACTTTCACTCTTTGCTGAAGACACAATACTCTATGTTGAAAACTCAAAAAACTCCACAGAAAAAATTGCTAGAACTAATACAAGAATTCAGCAAAGTGGCAGGATATAAAGTCAATATATGGAAATCTGTTGCATTTCTATATACCAATAAAGAAGCAGCAGAAAAAGGAATCAAGGAATGGATTCCATTTGCAACTGCACCCCAAACCATAAGATACCTAGAAATAAACATAACCCAAGAGGTAAAAGATCTGTACTCTGAAAACTTAGAATACTTATGAAAGAAATTGAAAAGGATAGAAAGAAATGGAAAAGTATTTCATGCTCATTGATTAGAAGCACAACCATTTTTAAAATGTCTATACTACCCAAGGAAATCTACACAATTAATGCAATCCCTATCACAATATCACCAGCACTTTTCACAGAACTAGAAAAAAAAATTCTAAAATTTGTATGGAACCACAGAAGACCCAAGTGGCCAAAGGAATCTTGAAAAATAAAAACAAAACTGGAGGCATCACAATTACAAATTTCAAGCTCTATTACAAAGCTGTAATCATACAGACAGTATGGTACTGGCACAAAAACAGACACATAGATCAATGGAATAGAGTAGAGAACCCAGAAATGGACCCTCCACTCTATGGTCAATTAGTTTTTGCAAAGCGGGAAAGAATATTTAATGGAAAAAGACAGTCTCTTCTATGAATGTTGTTGGAAAATAGGACAAAGACATGCAGAAAAATGAAATTGGACCACAGTCTTATACCTTATACAAAAATAAATTTAAAATGAATGGAAGATGTAAATGTGAGACAGGAATCCATCAAAATCCTAGAGGAGAACATAAGCAGCACCCTCTTTGACTTTGGCCATAGCAATTTCTATTATATAAATTACTGGATATAAGGAAAACAAAAGCAAAAATGAACTATTGGACTTCCTCAAGATAAAAAGCTTCTGCATAGAGAAGGTTACAATCAACAAAACTAACAAGGAGCTTATGGAATGGGAGAAGATATTTTCAAATTATATATTTGATAAAGGGTTAGTATCCAAAATCTATAAAGAATTTATCAACTTCAACTCTAAAAAAACCAAATAACCCAGTTAAGAAATGGGCAGAAGACATGAATAAACAGTTTATCTTTTTTTCCAGAGAAGACATTCAGATGGTTAATAGACACATGAAAATATGTTCAACATCACTCATCATGAGGAAATTCAAATCAAAACCACAAGGAGATACCACCTCACACCTGTCAGACTGGCTAAAATTAACAAGAAAAGAACAATTTTGATGAGGATGTGGTGAAAGGGGACCTCTCTTACACTTTTGGTGGGAATGAAAACTGGTATAGCCACTCTGCAGCAGAACAGTTGGGAGATTCCTTAAAATGTTAAACATAGAAGTACTCTACAATCCAGCAATTGCACTACTAAGTATTTACCCAAAGAATGTAAGAATATAGATTTGAAGGGGTACTGGCACCCCAATGTTTGTAGCAACATTACCAACAATAGCCAAACTATGGCGAGAGGCCAAATGTCCACTGACTGACGAATGGATAAGAAGATGTGGTTATGTGCATGCATGTGTGCACGTGTGTGCACACGCGTGCGCACACACACACACAAGAATATTACTCAGCCATATAAAAGAATGGTGTGGATGGAGCTACAGTGTATTATGCTAAGTGAAATAAGTCAGTCAGAGAAAGAGAAATACCATATGATTTCACTCATTTGTGGAATTTAAGAAAGAAATCAGATGAACATATGGGAGGGTGGAAGAAGAGAGAGAGAGAGGGAGAGAGAGAGAGAGACCACAAAGGACCCTTTTATTATTTTTTTTATTACATTCAGTTAGCTAACATATAGTACATCATTAGTTTTTGATGTAGTGTTCAATGATTCCTTAGTTGCATATAACAATGAGTGTTCATCACAACATGTGCCCTCCTTAATACCCATCACCCAGTTACCCCATCTCCCCTTCCTTTTGTAACCTTCAGTTTATTTCCATATCTCTCATATGTCTCCCTCTCTGATTTCTTCCCATTCAGTTTTTCCTCCCTTCCTGTGTGGTCCTCTGCGCTATTCCTTATGTTTCACATATGAGTGAAACCATACAATAATTGTCCTTCTCTGCTTGACTTATTTCACTTGGCATAACCCTCTCCAGTTCCATTCATGTCGATGCAATTAGTGGGTATTCATTTTTCTGATGGCTGAGTAATATTCCATACCACAAGAGACTCTTTTTTAAATCAAATCCTACTACTCATAAAACTATTTATTTCATTTATTTATTTTTTATTCTGTTAAATTAACCATCATACAGTACATTATTAGTTTTTGAAGTAGTGTTCAATGATTCAAGACTCTTAATGACAGAGAACAAACTGAGGATTGATGGAAGGAGGCCAGTGGGTGGAAGGGCTAGATGGGTGATGGGTATTAAAGAAGACACTTGTGATGAGTATTGAGGGTTGTATGTAAGTGATAAATCACTGAATTCTACTCCTGAAGTCAATATTGCCTTGTATGTTAACTAATATTTAAATGAAAAAAAAAAAAAAAGAACTTGCCTGAGAAAGTATCAAATAAGCACTAGATAACTACAATAAAAGTGGTTACACACACCCCACATGTCTTCAGACTCCCCTTTCTGGCCTCCATCCAGCCCTTCGGAACTCTGCTGCCAAAGCGGTGAAGCTAATTTTGGCCAGTGAGCCTCATGATGAATGCTTCTCAGACTGAATTAATTCCCCCGATTTAGTATTAATATTAATAATAAAGCACAACTTTCCTTGGTATAAAAAATGCTCCAATACATACATCCTCACTGACCAAGAACAGTAATAAATTGTAACTGTCTGTGCTCATGGAAATAAGACCTTGTCAGGACTGGGGAAGCCATTTAAAAGGAATAATTCATTCAAGAAACACAGGATCTATTCTGGCTTTTCCATGGGGCTTCATGTCCCTGAACATGTTTTCCCCAAACCATTGTTTTTCCTTGGAGGAGGTTTATTCCCTATATTTTTATCTTATTGTTCTAAAATCACTGATTTATTTTTGGAGTTTGAAAATTAAGCACATGGAAATCTCATGTGTGGCATTATGGGTTATTTTTGTAAGTAGAAGAAATGTCTTGAGCTCATTCATTAGTTCATTAATTTGTTCCCTCCTTCATTAGTTCATTAATTTGTTCCCTCCTTCATTTCCATGCATAGTTACTAGTAGCCCCATAGCCTATCCTCACTCACCCTTGCACCTTCCTGCCTGGCCTCCCTCACTAAGCTCATGATCCTCTGGGGATGTTATGTGAAAGCATCCTAGAGCATGTGAATTAGCTTGAGTATGGCAGAAGTTTGTATTGTGGCCATGAGGGCTGGTCTGCTGTATCCATGAGCAAAGTAAAGTTTGACCCATGTCCTGGGAAAGGGAAGAGGGCAAAGGGAAGAGGACACATATAGCTAAAACATGCATACACATACATGTATATATGTACACACAGACACATACATATCTATATATGATAGATATATATATCTATTTATATAGATATATATATAGACACAGCACATACACACACAGTGTCCTTCTGATGCAGGATGGAAGCAAGCTGTCCATTAAAAACCTCTCCACCATGTGGGAGTGTCCTCTGACCATAATTACTGTGTGCCCATCTTCTTTAGCCAGCATAGTTGTTCAGAGCCTCACTGGTTCACCTCTTTATTCCTGCCTTGCACTCATGGATGATGTTACAAATGTTTAGCAGCATGTTTAGGATGGTGAAACACCAACCCATCAGAAAGACCATAGACTGGATGGATGGAGCAGTAAACATGGTTGAATATGGCCCTAGTTAGACCACTCCCATGGGAGAAGGATTTGTCTATTCACCATTCTGGAAGCCTATCTGTCAGCCACACTACTCATTGCACAAACATTTGGTAAGCACATCTAACAGGAATACATTTGCTCTGTTGCACTAGATCATGTGCAATGTCACGTTTCTTCATGTGCTGGAATAGGATTAGATCTATCTCCATGTAAGTTGCTGGAAAATTCAATGTTGGTCTTATTTGAAGTGGATTTCAACTTCTATCTTTAGGGTTTTTCAAGGGTCCTTCAGAGCTTATGTAGACTGAGACATCTGTGGAAGGGCCTCTATCTGCTACTGACATCATCACTGTCCATGCCAACAACTCCATTAGCAGCTGGTAGCTCTCCTGCCTGCAGGCTGACCACCATGCCCTGCTCAAAGACCTTGGGACCAGGTCCAGACATCCACCAAGTTTCTGGCCCTCCCAGAAGACTATAATCCATCTGTGTTTTTATTTGCTGGACTCCTGCCCCCGCTTTCATTCAAACTGTCCTTCTCATAGCACTACCTTTTTTTTTCATGAGTTGTGGCCATGAAATAAAAGATATCCTAGTCTGACCCCAGACAAATAACATCTTAGTTGTGTCAGGTCACCTGAGCAGGGGGAAAACATGCTTCTCATTTTTGCAGATGACTTTATAGGCAAGGATATAATCTATATAGACTATATAGTAGTTATATGATCAGATCACGACAGGGCCAGCAAAGTCGTATAAATTAGTAGTGCATCTGATGTAAGGCAATAAGGAGCAATTTTGGCTGTAGACAATGCCCTATTCAAATTCATTAAAATTCAACTCTAAAAATTCTATTACAGGTTGACAAACAAAATCCATTTGTGGGCAGAATTAAGTCCATTACATTTTATAATGTCCGACATACAGTGAAATAAGATGTAGTGATTTTCTTCACTGTGTTATTGTCCCACAATTATGTGGGAAATTTGCATTTTTATCTCTCTCCAAATTCAACCCTGTGATCATTTCTTCTCTTTGACCTCTAACTCTGGGACTCATTTCCTCTGTAATAGTCATCCATGATTCAATCTCAGTTCACAGGATATTCTTTCTGGCTTTTCTTACTTCTTACTTTTTGATAGGCTTAGCTGTTGTCCAGAGAACATTTAATGTCTTACATGTGAAACAAAGGTTTGAAAAATCAGTAATAGAACTTAAAGGTTATAGCAATAAAGCACAATCTAAAAAGGAAGGTAGAAGTGAAGGTTCTCATGGGAGCCTCATTGCTTCCTTTGAAGCTCAGACATGTAAAAAAAGAGAACATCAGGTGTGGGTAAGAGTTAAAACATCATGGGTATAATCTGTCTCAGGGTAAAGAGAGGGTGAAGTCAGTTGACCCTTTCTCTAAGGAGTGCAGTATTTGGTTCATGTTGCAGCTGAGCTACCCAGAGAAAAGTTTGTTGATACTTCCACCATTGTGTTTAAGCATAAGAACAGCCATACTTTCCAGTGATAGCAGACATTTCCTGTGGTGTATCAGACTCTCAGCAAGAAGCAGATGTCCACTCAAAACCAACAGTTTGAAGCAAGTTTATAAGAAAGGATTATTCACAAAATCTAACCAGGCCATCTATGAAAGAATTAGGCTGTATCCTGAGGCTAGCAACTGTGGGAAACCATTGTCACTTCAGGCCCGAAGGGGTGAAGAGAGGAGGAATATTCAGAATCTAGAAAGGGCTTGTGTGAGGAAGGCTTCCAGATAGGAGCTACTGCCCCCAAGAAGGAAATGAAGTCCACCCACAGAGACCAGGAGGACTATGGCTCTCCTCCTACCTCCAGGTTCCTTCCACCACCTCCCCTGGGAGCCAAAGTTGGTCTCACCAGCTACAGTATTATGGGGTTCAGTAGGTCTGATGGCTTCACATAAGGAGATGGTTTGGTTGTGAATGCCTGTTGGGATCTAGTCCAGGCCTGTAAGTGGGTTACAGAGAAGTAGTTTCTAACTTTGGACAGCCATTTGACTGGCAAGGAACATTGGACATATAACAAGAGGTGTGTTGGGTGGTCCCCTTGACATTCTTTGTCCTGACCTAAGCTGTCATGTGCCCCTGTGTCTGCAGATGAGATGTCATGCTACATTGACTATGAGCAGGGGTATCCTGGATATTGGACAAAGGCCCCTGGCTGAACATGCCTACACACCAAAAGGACCATCTGTGAGAGTCCTGACTTAAGGCTCGCAGAGGACAGGTGGAAGAATTATGGGATAGAAACCAGCATAGACACACACTTCCAAATAATTTCACACCAAACTTGTGTGGAGGTTCCCTTGGGCTAGCTCTTTTTCCTGTCTGCTTTGCACATCTTCTCCCTATACTCACTTCCACTGAAAACCCTCTATTCCCACTCACCCACACTTGCTCTAAACCCCATGATGTTCAGTTTCCTACTGTTCCCTGAATGAGTCAAACTTGCTCACTTCTCCATGCCTCTGCTCATGCTTCTCCCTTTCTTCTGTAATACTCTTCCTCTTTGTCCACCGTTGTCCTTTAGGAATGAGTTCCACATCACCTCCTCCTTGAGATTGTCCTTGCCTGAGGTTGTGCCCTTCTCAGATGGTTCTAGGGAGCTATATGATTATTTCCATCAATTACAGATATATATAGTTTTTATGGTAAAAAAACAAAACAAAACAAAACAAAACAAAACAAAAACACACAAAAACCAACCAACCAAACAAACAAAAACAAAACCTCCTGTAGAAACTATGTGCAGGAACCAGTTTTGTCACTCAAACCCATATCCCCCAAAGCCCCTCTTATGATCTTAAAGATGCTTGTTTTGATTTTAACTAGACCTTCAAGGCAGAGACACTGCCTTTAGGGTTAAAATCCTCAGTCAGAACATGTGGTATGAGTCAGCCCTCCAGTTTTCAGGTCAGGAGGCTGGGAGAAACCAAATTTTGGGACAATTTAACTGTTCTTTCTAATAACTTGGTAAATGATTCTCTTATGATTAGTTTTATAGTGCTAAGTGAAATAAAAGATCATATCTGAAAAAATAACTTAGAAAATCCTGTTGATATTACTTGTTTGCTTTTTTGAAGACCAAGAATTTAACCATTTTCCCCATAGATTGAAATTATTCTTTGACTATTTAATATTCTAGCAAATTGGTTTTTCCATTTTTAGTTTCTGCCATTCTATCCTGCACACTGGTACCATATTCACCTTTCAGGTCTTTTTAAATTAAAAACAGGTTTTCTATTATAAAGGTTTTATAATACAGAAAACTTTAAAATACAGAAAATTAGGAGCAACGGATTTTTTAAAAAGTCACCTATAACATTCACATCCAGAAACAGTTTCTATTAAAGGCTATGGTCAGTTTACAGCAGAAATATTTAAGTGTTTAGTTTGTTGGTTTGTTTGGCATAGATATCACCAAATCCTCATACTTTCTCTATTGTTACTTGCTGCCCAAGAGTCCTCCCTAAATTGGTGTATTAAGATCTAATTTCTTTGGGCACCTGGATGGCTAAGTTGGTTGAGTGGCCAACTCTTGATTTCAACTCATGTCATGATCTCAGAGTCTCAGGACTGAGCCCCATGTTGAGCCCCACGTCAGACTCAGTGCTCAGTGGGGTGTCTGCTTGACACACTCCCTCCTCCACCCTCTCCCAGCTCATCCTCTCTCTCTCCCCTTCATTTAAATAAATCAATCTTTAAAAAAAATCTTCTTTGTCTGGCAGTGTTGGCCATTGGGAATCTGGCTCAACTCAGTTCCTCTTTGGTCTTATCTGCAGAATATGTGCCTCTTCTGATTCTACGGCCTTATGTTTTCATTCATTCATTCATTCATTCACTCATTAATTATTCACTCAGTATGAATTTATTAAGCATCTAACGTGCTAGAATATGTTCTAGTAGTTGGGCATTTATCGGTGAATAAGGCAGACAAAAATACAGCTCCTGTAGAGTTCACATTCTACATGGGACAGTAAATGGGTGAATAGATAAATGCAGAGCAAGATTTCAGGTGGTAATTCATACTATAAAAGTGGAGGGAGTTGGAGGACAATGAGGTAGAGACTGCCTTTTTCTAAAAGGTCATCCAAAAAAGCTGTCAGGTATGTGACATGTAAGCGGAGTCATGAAGGAGGTAAGGGAGTGATATCAATAGTGTTTGTGGAGGGTCCTTTCCACTCTCATCATCCTGCCTGAACATGGTTTATGCTTCACCTTAAGGTCAGATTACTCCTCTTCCATTAAGGGTGTGTTCTGACTTTTTTTTTAATAGTTTCAAGTTTTTATTTAAATTCCAGTTAGTTAACATACAGTATAGTATTAGATTCAGGTGTCAAATTTAATGACACCTCACTTATATAGAACACCCAGTGCTTATCATAAATGCCTTCCTTAATACCCATTGCCCATTTAACTCTCCCACTGCCCACCTCTTTTTCAGCAACCCTCAATTTGTTCTCTGTAGTTAAGAGTCTGTTTTATGGTTTGCCTCTCCCTCTTTTTTTCCTTTTACGTTTATCTGTGTTGTGTCTTAAATTCCACATGTGAATGAAATCTTGGTATTTATCTTTCTCTGATTGACTTATTTTGCTTAACATTATATTCTCTAGTCCATCCACATCTTTGCAAATGGCAAGATTTCATTCTTTTTTTTTTTAATGGCTGAGTAATATCCCCAACTTCTTCTTCTTCTTCTTCTTTTTTTTTTTAAATTTATTTGACAGATAGAGATCACAAGTAGGCAGAGAGACAGGCAGAGAGAGAGGAAGGGAAGCAAGCTCCTGGCCAAGCAGAGAGCCTGATGTGGGGCTTGATCCCAGGACCCTGGGATCATGACCTGAGCCAAAGGCAGAGGCTTTAACCCACTGAGCCACCCAGGCGCCCCTATTCCCAACTTCTTTATCCATTCTTCAGTCAGTGGACATTTGGGCTCTTTCCATAATTCAGCTATTGTTGATAATGCTGGCATAAACATTGGCGTGCATGTATCTCTTGAATCATTGTTTTTGTATCCTTTGGGTAAATATCTAGTTCAATTGCTGGGTCATAGAATAGTTCTCTTTTTAATGTTTTAAGGAATATCTGTACTGTTTTCCAGTGTAGCTGCACTAGTTTATATTTCTAACAGTGTAAGTGTGTTCCCCTTGCTCTGCATCCATGCCAACATCTGTTGTTTCCTATGTTATTAATTTTAGCCATTCTGACAGGTGTGAGTTGACTTCTCTTTCTGTGGTTTTATTTTCCTAGAAAAGAAAACTTTCTTTAAGGCTAAGACTGTGCCCTTACATTTCTGTGAATTATCTCACACGGAGTTGCATAATGTCAGAGCCTGGAGGATGAGTTATAAAAATTAAATGTTTAAATGGAATATTGATGTCACTCTCAAACCAATTTTGCAGGCCAAGGTTAAAAGATCTATGTGCATAGAAGAAACTATCTGAACATAATAAAATATATGAAAATTCCATAGCTAACATTATACTCAATAGTGGAAAATTAAAATCTTTTCCTGTAAAAACAGGAATAAGAGAAAGATATTCTTACCACTGCTATTCAACATGTTACTGGAAGTCCTAGCCTGAGCAATTAGACAAGAAAAATAAAGTCATCCAAATTGGAAAACAAAAATAAATTTGAAATGGATGAAAGACCTCAACATGAGGCAGGGATCTATCAAAATCCTAGAGGAGAACATAGGCAGTAACCTCTTTGACACTGGCCATAGCAAATTCTTTCAAGACACGTCTCCAAAGGCAAAGAAAAAAAAAAAAGAAGCGAAAACGAACTCTTGGGACTTCATCAAGATCAAAAACTTCTGCACAACAAAGGAAATAGTCAACAAAGCAAAGAGGCAACCCACGGAATGGGAGAAGTTATTCGCAAATGACACTACAGACAAAGGGCTGGTATCCAAGGTCTATAAAGAACTTCTCAAACTCAACACCCCAAAACCAGATAATCATGTCAAAATATGGGCAGAAAACATGAATAGAAACTTCTTCGAAGAAGACATACAAATGGCTAACAGACACATGAAAAAGTGTTCATCATCATTAACCATCATGGAAATCCAAATCAAAACTACATTGAGATACTACTTTACACCAGTTAGAATGGCCAAAATTAATAGGACAGTAAACAACAAGTGTTGGAGAGGATGTGGAGAAAGGGGAACCCTCTTAAACTGTTGGTGGGAATGCAAATTGGTGCAACCACTTTGGAAATAGTGTGGCGATTCCTCAAAAAATTAAAAATAGAACTACCCTATGACCTGCAATTACACTACAGGGTATTGATACAGATGTAGTGAAAAGAATGGTCATCTGTACTCCAAT
Source organism: Lontra canadensis (assembly GCF_010015895.1). NCBI lineage: Eukaryota > Metazoa > Chordata > Mammalia > Carnivora > Mustelidae > Lontra > Lontra canadensis. The sequence continues at coordinate 2,931,872 of NW_022631130.1, read as the reverse complement.
GTTCACATCAACAATATCCACAATCACCAAACTGTAGAAAGAGCCAAAATGTCCTTTAACAGATGAATGGATAAAGAAGATATGGTCCATATATACAACAGAATATTACACAGCCATCAGAAAGGACAAATACTCAACTTTTGTATCAGCATGGACGGGAATGGAGGAGATTGAAATAAGTCAAGCAGAGAAAGTCAGTTATCATATGGTTTCACTTATTTGTGGAGCATAAAGAATAACATGGAGGATATTAGGAGAAAGAAAAGAAAAGTGACTTTGGGGAAATTGGAAGGGGAGATGAAGCATGAGAGACTATGGACTCTGAGAAACAAACTAATGGTTATGGAGGAAAGGGGGATGGAGGGATGGATGAATCTGGTGGTGAGTATTAAGGAGGGTATGTATTGTATGGAGCACTGGGTGTGATTCATAAACCAACTGAGCCAGCCAGGTGCCCCTTGGGTGTGGTGCATAAACAAGGAATCTTGGAACACTGAAAAAAGTAAAATTAAATTAAGGTGTTAAAAATTAAGAAAAAGAAAATAATATTTTCTCTATTTGCAGATGACATGATAGAAAATCCTAAAGATTCCACACACACAAAAGAAATAGACTCTTTAATTATAGAGAACAAACCAAGGTTTACCAGGGCAGAGGTGAGTGGGGGATGGGTGAAATAAGTGATGGGTATTAAGTGATGAGCACTGGATATTGTAAGTATTCAATCACTATATTGTACATCTGAAATAAATATTACCCTACATGTTAACTAACTGAAATTTAAGTAAAAATAAAAAAAATTGACACTAATAAACATTCAGGAAATTTGCAGTATACAAAATAAACATACAATAATCAACTGCACTTTTTCCTGCTAACAAGGAAAATCCTAAAAGGATAGTAAGAAAATGATTCCCTTTTCAATCACATTGAAAAGAATAAAATACTTAGGAATAAACTTAACTCATGAGGTGAAAGACTTTTTCACTGAAAAGTACAAAATGTTGCTGAAAGAAATTAAAGACACAATAAGTAAAAAGAGATCACATGTTCAAAGACTGGAAAACATAATTTTGCTAAGATGTCAACAGTACCCAAAGCCATCTACAGATTCAGTGCAATCCCTGTCAAAATCCCAATGATGCTTTTTGCTTCATGACACTGGATTTGGCAATGATTTCTTGGTTATGCCACCAAAGGGCAGGCAATAAAAGTATAAATAGGTAAAGTGGACTATAGAGAAATTAAAAACTTGTGAGCATTAAAAGACACAAGTAACAGAAATCAGTCGCATTTCTCTACACCAACAACAAGACAGAAGAAATAGAAATTAAGGAGTCCATCCCATTTACAATTGCACCCAAAACTATAAGATACCTAGGAATAAACCTAACCAAAGAGACTAAGAATCTATACACAGAAAACTATAAAGTACTCATGAAAGAAATTGAGGAAGACACAAAGAAATGGAAAAGTGTTCCATGCTCTTGGATTGGAAGAATAAATATTGTGAAAATGTCTATGCTACCTAAAGCAATCTACACATTTAATGCAATTCCTATCAAAGTACCATCCATTTTTTT